>NC_056745.1:269608427-269615927 GCF_019279795.1 Protopterus annectens | reverse complement strand
CATTGTAACATGCTAAATTTCCTCAGGGAAACAGTGGACTGCTTCAGAATGATGCATGCATGAGAAAGAAAGAATTTGACATCAGTTAAAATAATTAGTTAATCTGACTGAAGCAGTAAAAATTAAGTTGTTTTCAACTATAATGCAAATACAAATGAAATGAAATGAGTAAATAACTTTTTTTTCATATCTCCAAAGGTGAGATGGAGCTAGACATCAGAACCAGAAATGGCTTAAAAGATTAGAACAGATCACTCGTACGTAGGAAACATATTACCTTAAAAAATCGTTCCACTAATGCATTAACAAACTCAAAGTAAACAAAAAAAAAAAACAGAGAAATGGATAAATTAGTATAAACCATATATACACTGTGGCGCTGCAATGAATGAATGAATATATACACATTTATCGTATATATATATATATATATATATATATATATATATATATATATATATATATATATATATCAATAAAGCATTCATGATCTCATTAACTGTTACTATTGCCACTATTTGGTGTTGTAGTAATTTGAATGTAATAAGTAATAAATCACAAATTTATACACATCACATAAGAGGCATTAATAACAAGTCCCACCAATCTAAGATTGCAGTCTGTAGTAAGGGAAATTGTATAAACATTACTTAATACTGGTTTCCGAATAAACGAATAAATGTTTAATTTCATTTCCTTAAATAGCTTACAATGTTTTCAAAACATGTAGAAGTTGTTTTTATCTCCATTTCTCTCTGTTATAGGTTCATAGCTACTTACTAGGTTATTGATCTGTGAGGATCTTAAGAAACTACCTATGTTAGTTCTTGGCCTTTATAATATCCATATGAATTACCCAGAGGTGGTCAGAACAAGGAAATCTCTCGTTGTCTCATTTTTTCCTCTCCCTTTTACATTTTACAGTTTCATAGACCCAAGTGGCAGCTCATCAGAACATTCAGCACCTCCCACTGCCCACTCAGGGATGTCTTCAGAGGGCTCCACCCCTGCTATCCCCACTGTGTGTGGCCTGGTATGCAGCAAACACCATGAATTTCAAAGCCTGTTTGAGGCCACAGTGGAGTAGGCAGCAGAGATGCACCTGCAACCAATACAATGCCTTCTCCAGAGGGTCTAAGAGTTTCTGAGCCAGCCAGCAACAACCATTGATCCACCAGAGACCTCCACCCCAACATCATCATGGTCCCCATCTCAAGGTCCATCAGAGATGGAGATAATTCACGTTCTCTAGACCAGGATGTTACCTGGCCATCATACCTCCTTGTCCTTTCTTTTGTGTCTGCCAGTCAGCATATCATTTAGGATTTTGCGTTTCTTTGCTCTTACCTAATACTTGCTCCTGCACCCTATACCCTAACTCCTTCCCTGATTTCACTGTTTAACAACACATTGGTAAAAGTGGGATATATCCCCCCACCACAACACATAATGGCATTCCTCTTCTACCTCCACCAGGACAATATTCTGAATGTCTTCCTTCGACCTGCTCCTTGTCTCAGCACTCCCTTCCTTCCAGCTTTTCTATTTTCCCACTTTTCAGCCTTATAAAAGCCCAGTCAGGGTGTTCACATAAGGACACCCTTTGCAATGAATACAATAAACCTTAAATATTTTGCATAAGCTATGGACATGCTGTATAAGTAGTGTGTCTCTGGATATATACATTTTGTTTAAAATGCAGATTGGCACTGAAATGCTGTATCCTCTACCTGATTTAAGTGCTGTTCCATGTGTGGCTCCTTTGTTTCCACCTTCCCTTTGATGTGCAAGTGCTTTACAGTCTAGTGGTCTAGCAAGGATGCAGAACATGTTAGTGGGTTGACACAGGTACCTTTGTGGTCTGTCGGGAAGGAAATGTTTGCTCTTATAAGACAACAGGGTCATGTAGATGAAATTTGTTTGGTTATGCAGTCTGATATACCATTTTTTCACTTGAGGGCATCTGTGCATGCAAACTAAGACTGGATAAAATTTTTAGTAGAAAGGAGGTCCAAGTAAGAAGCTGCAGAATTTCTACATATCTTTGCATTGCAACTTTAATTGTGAATATATGTGTAATAGCAGTATCTCAATATTTGATTTGTGGAATAAATTGAGCATTTTCTATTATGTCACTAGCTTGTGTAATTTGGACTGGTGTACTGGATTGGTCTCTGCATTATGTGTGGGTAGTGCAATTTGTGGTTTGTTTGCTCTTCTGTTTAGATGGTCTATGTGTAGTTTGCTGTATTGTGCTTAAACTCACTAATGGATTCTCATTTTCATTTTCAAATTGCTTAAAGTTGTAGTCGCTTATAACTTTTATATATATATATATATATATATATATATATATATATATATATATATATATATATATATATATATATATATATATGGGTCTACCTGGCTTTGTCAACATCTCAGATTACTGTATCCAAGTTTGTTGGCACTCAAAATATTGAACCTCACTTCATCGAAGCATCCGAACAACGAAGATCTTCCCAGGGTAAGAAACCTGTTGTGCGAGATAGTGAACTTTGCCCTTTTCTCAATTGTAGTACGATTGTGTAGTTGGTATATTTAGTTGGGGTGGTGTGGATGGTGCAGCCCCACACATTGGGGGGTGTGGGGGCATAGCCCCCCACCTGGGAGGGTTAGGGATGGTGCAGTTTGGAAGTATTTTTGGGGTAATTGGTTACTTACCGTGGCTCATTCGATGATGTGGGATTTTGATATTTTTAGTGTCGTCAAACTGGGATTCGATAATTCGATAATAATGGATTTTGATGAACTGAGGTAAATCCATATATGTAAATATATATATATATCTATAGCTATCTATTTGTGGTATATATATATATATATATATATATATATATATATATATATATTTATATATATATATATATATATATATGTTAGTCTGAAGAGGTACATAACGTTTTGTATGTTTTTTCTTCCTGTCACCACCACTGAAAAAGAGTACAAGAGTACTTTGGCAAGTCAAACTTTCCCAGTCAACACACACACACACACACACACACACACACATATATATATATATATATATATATATATGTGTGTGTGTGTGTGTGTGTGTGTGTGTATATATACATATATAGTTATATATCACACACACAAATATGTGCATACATAATATATAAATATAGATATAAAGATAGATATAAATATATATTTAGATTTAGATGTACATTAGATATGTGTATACACACACACACACATATATATATATATATATATATATATATATATATATATATATATATATATATATATACACACACAGAGATATAGCTGTAGCTACAGATGTATGCAGTCATGCACCACTTCTTCAATGCTGATTTTGCTGAATGTTAGTTTTTGTAGCATTATATTGAAGACCAGTTTTTCAGTTGATAACAATGGCTTGTTGGACTTTGGGAGTATAGGTGAAGGGGTATTTTTAATTTACCTACAGATCTAAGTTTTAATACAGTGTGTATGCCTACCTTCATTATGTGTGTTAACCGTAACTCTATATATTACATTACTAAAACCCTTCCCCTAACAGTACCACTACAGATGACAAAATAAGACAACAAAGACAACACAAAACTTACACAATACGGTGAGTCTATCCCCTTTCATAACCCTTACCTGTGAAAAATTACAAAGGCATGCATCTGGAAAACTTCTCCCTGGGCCTCTGCTGAAAATTGGCTTTGTTCCAAGTCAGACTTTCCCAGTAAACAAATGTTAAATAAATGAAAATAAATAAAAAAAAACTTGCATATTCACAACTGCTATAACACTGTATTGCACATCTTCAAAACCAACACTTTTTCATTCAAACAATAATTTTCCTGCATACTCCTGCTTAGCTACACTATACAAAACCAAATTCAGCTATATATGAGTCATTGAAATGCACAGTCACTCATTTGTGCATTTTCTCTTCTTTATACCCACAAAAACCTTTCTACTAAATGTGTATTCTACCTCTCTACCTTTAGAGTTACAACAATATATGAAGATTATAGGTATAGATATAGATATATGCGTGTGTGTGTGTGTGTGTGTGTGTGTGTGTGTGTGTGTGTGTGTGTGTGTGTGTGTGTGTGTGTGTGTGTGTGTGTGTGTGTGTGTGTGTGTGTGTGTGTGTGTGTGTGTGTGTGTGTGTGTGCATGTGTCTATATACTAGCTCAGCGATTGCACAAACTGCACTCCCCTTCTCACTCTTCTCTGAGTCTAGGTGCAATGACAGGTCACAGACTATCTTTCCAATCTGCAATTCTTAGTGTAGATCAAGTATGAAGCAATAAGTGTACAGGTCCTGTATTTTAGCACCTATCAATTGCTCATTAGTTAGATTTTCTACATTTTACAAGTCTGCAGATCCCTGTTAATTCACACTTCAAATATAGATGATTGTATGTGTATAATGCTTTGAAGAAACATTCACTTCACAATACTGTAATGGAGTACTGCTTTAACAAAGTCATTACTGTACACTTGTCCTTCTCTGCGTATGTTTCAGATGAACGTTTACAGCCAGTGTGCCATATTATTGTTACAATACTGCAGTTGAAGGAATGCACATGTTAACTCTATTCTGATCATACAGGCATCAACAATCTTTAGTATATACCTTCAATACATTCAGGATACTCTGCAGTATTCTTTTACATACTGAGGCAGTGATGGCATTAAAATATCACTGATAGTATAAAATACTACAGCTGGGATTACTTCATAGCTTCCATCATTAAGTAGACCTCTTAAATTAATTAATTGGATTTAATTACACAGAGTGTATTTATTGACGCTGCATTTGTTATACTATTGTTCGAAATTTCTCTGAAGAAGTTGGAGCTTGGGCTCTGACGAAAAGTGTACGGAATTAAATGCACTTCAGCTTGATTAAACTTTACTTTTAAAGGTTTAGAGGTCTACTGGCGTTGGTTTGGATTCACTGTTCGTTTTACTAGACCTCTTAAATGTCCCAAATTTTGTAGAATACCCTGGTTTTGCCATTATATTGTGCTCTGTTTTGTATAAATGAATGCTTTATTGGAATGTCAATGATTATAATAATCATTAAATTATGCTAAACTTTGGAGTCCTACAGTTTTTATTATACAGAAAATGCATGTTAATGCCAACCTTGTTGTGCATTAATTTTCTAAGCGAATGAGCACAATAAGATGTTATTCCTCATCTTGGCTTCTTTCCTCGTTCTTGAGCTAAGAGGTTGAGATCTATGTGAAGCATATTAGGCCACAAGAATAGTACACTGGTTGTTAGAAAGGCAACAAGTTTCAACTAAAAGATCCGTTTGCAGAAATGAGAACTATGCTTCATCAGTCCCAGACTGCCTTCCAGAGCTGTGCTGACCATATGTTCATGTCATCTGTCTCTCTCTGTCCCCAGAAACAGACTTCTTACATGTTCTTAAATCAAGGTCAAAGGGGAGCATCTTCCTTTCCAGCACCCCCACACCCACTCAGAGTATAGATAATGGTTAGATTTTTAACACATCCCAAATTCAATTTATTGGCCTGTGTAATTTAATATGTGGATTCCAGTTTAAACTGCTTTATTCACCATTGAAAATTCATGCTCTTCTCAGTGCAGTGTAAAGACATTTAGACTATAGCCTGGTCATTTTCATATAATGCATACACAATGCCACACTAAGAACGAGGCATGTATAATTATTAAACTGCATAAGTAATTAAAGATTAAATGGAATATGCTGGCTATGTAACAGCTTCTGAGATAGTTTGTTCTCAATATGCTCTGCTGTATTTTTCAGAGGATGTGCTTTCAATGTGAAGTTTTACTCGAAGAAAACAAAAGCTTCCAAACGGATTTGTACAAAACTCATACGGAAATAACTTACCAAAATGTAGAAAAATGCATCTAAAACATTTAGAAGCCTTAATGATTTGGGCACACACTGTAATAATAATTAAAACATTCAACATCACCGCTGACATATTGCACAAAAATGGCACGGGGTGCTCATAACTTTTGAAACTATGACACACACTAGTGTCACATGCTCAAAATGAAGCTAGTTTGCCTTTTAATAAATATGAGTACAATTTGAAGACACCTACCCAAATGCAGCATTCCAAGAAAAAATGCAAGAATTGTCGCAGGAAGGTGTGACCCCTGCACCCCCACTCAAACAAAACATACCAACTGTGAAGTTGCTCTACCTTGCAACATGTGAATGTTGTTAGATCCACTTTGAGATGATATTGGATCAATAAAGCCTACACTAAGTGTACACTGTTTTGACTGAACAGACAACGCAGACATAATGCACACCTTCTTTCCCCTAATTTTAGGTTTTCTACTGCTATTCTTGTAACTTTAAATATTGACAGGGGTTCATAAAGGTTACCACAAAGTGTAGACTACATGTACACTTAATGTAATCTTTCTGAGTGACTAGCAAGCACAGAAAATATGATAAGAATTGTATTAAATACATACCGTGTACACTTAGTGTAGGCTTTATTGAATTGGTCCTGATCGATGTCATCAGTCAGGTGGTGTTAACAGACATGTAAAATGTTACCTTTATTTTGCTCGACATCTATGATGTGAGTATGTAATAAAAATAATACTGTAAATAAAACACTAGTTTCTAAGTGGATATTGTTGTTTCAGCACTTGATTATGACAGAAGTTCTCTTACTATAAACCTTTCCTCGTTAAGATGTTACTACTTTTAGAATTAACTGATTCCCCTCTGCATAGTCAAGAACTATCTATGCATAATACCAAAATCCTTTGCAAGCTGTGATAGATGTAATGACATGTCTAAATATGCAAGAGCAACCATTTCATGTGTTAGGCAACAATAATGCTGTGAGATTATACAGGAATGCTATACTGAAAATGGATAAAATCTTTACCTTTCACTATAGAGTGCCCTATGCCTACCACAGCATTTTGTAGTAGAACAGCTACATAGCAGAGCATACAGATCAGTTGTATATACAGATCAACGTTTTATAACTCTTAAGCAAGATGTGCATAGAGTACCTAGTGATACAAAGTAACAGCATTAATGACAGAATATAGTTCTACTGTGGCACTTCAACCATGCGCTATTCTAACCTTAAAAGAGGTTGCCTGAAAAGCATATTATCTGATGCATATACATTGCATTAAATATTCCAAATAATTTAGAAATATTTGCTAAGAATTAAATATACACTATATACTATTTTTTCCGTTTGACAACAGTTGGTTAATATAGGGTTCATATTGGTATTGTCAGTCGCTTATATATAAAACTGTTTCTTAAGTAAAGAGCAAATTAAGTGAGATAGATGAAATAAAACAGTTATGAAATATGATCTTTTTCCCTTTCATTTCATTATGTTCATAAATAACAGGAAGTAAACAATTATAGACACTAAAGTCTTCTTCCAACATAGTTTTCTTTGGCTATACACTTTCTGTCTTTTCAGGTAATAG
>NC_056745.1:269588427-269590927 GCF_019279795.1 Protopterus annectens | reverse complement strand
GAGCCAGTTAGCAGGAGTTGATGACCAACATGGAAGCAGTACCAATAATGGTGCATGGAGAACAAACCAAATGCTTAATTCAGCTGATGGATGTCCCCTTGGATCGAAGGATCAGTGTTCCGTGATTTGTGGTCAGTTGACACCTAATAATCCTACAAATACCGGAAATTTGGGTCAATTGACATTGAACAACACTGTAACAAGTGGTTTTTCTAATGGGAGAGCTGGTGCGACAACAAGGGGAATTTTGCACGTTTCATCAAACGACAATAACAACGCTAATGTAGTCAACGGCCCCTCAACCTCTGTTAATACAGGGAATAATACAGGTACTGTGTCAATTATTCCCTTACTCAATGGCTGGCTTAAGGAACCAAACATTTTGTTTGGTAACATAGATTCAAGAGAGCGTGTTGATGAGACGAACACGCAAACGAATGATTTAATTGTCAATTTAAAGAACTTTGACATTAAACTGTTTAAATTCAAGAAATTGCAAATTGAAATTGAATATCTCAGGAAATGCTGCCAAAGGAAACAAGTTCCTAAGGGATTAAGACAATGGTGCTTCCCTAATGGTGTTATCTTGAAGTCAGAATTTCATAATGATTTATTGCAACTTTTTGATAAACAGGGTCTTGAATTTATAGAATGTTTATTAAAACATTATTCTAAGCAAATTGTTTGTCTGCAATCTGAGTTAACTGTGTTGGATGATGTGATTCAAAATGATAAAGAGTTTTTAAGATATAAATATGATTTTTTACGAATTTTTTCTAGCATTGATAATGCCTTAAATAAAATAAAAGAGAATAAAAAGAAAAAATTATTTAGAGACTCTATAGCTTATGAAAAAGGGATAGCTTATCCCGTGCCACATCAGAATAATACTACTGAAAAGGAAAATATGTTAAGTGGCACGAATGGTGCTAACAATGGTTTTCCCACTGGTGAAACTGATAATTTTGAGTCAGATATATTGAATGATAGTGTTAATTTTGATAATAACGTGGACACATCATCTCCAGTTAGAAGGAGTGAAAGGATAGCAGGCAGGAATAATAATGGTCAGAATATAAATAATAATAATACAAATACTGGGAATAATAGGAATGGGAATGGTGGCAATCAGAAGGGTTTTTTAAACCCACCGGTAGGGAACAGATCCAAACAGCAGTTTACTCCCAGATATCAGAACCAAAAGAAAAGGAGAAATCAAACCAGGAGGAAGAGGTAACTATAGATATTTTGAATAATGATTACCTTGGTATTGTTAATAGGCCCTTGAATCTTGAACAAAGTTTTGAAAATGATTCTAGTACTGAGACAGAATTTTTTGTTCCCACACAAGTACCTAATGGTAAACTACATATACAAACTAATGATGACAAGGACTTTAAGATTTATAATTTTTCTGATTTTTTGCCAGACAATATTTTGATTAATGTATTAGCTAAGGGACAAACATTTATACCTTCTTTTACAGGCGATGTAGCACGAATATTAATGGATCTGAAATTCTTTACTAGGAAACTAAATTTGAGGTTTATGTTTAACAGTATGGAAAGTCTGAGAAATGACTTTAAAGTTTCCAGTGTTTTTAATCCACCATTACACCCTGCAATTCTCCTCTATGAAAAAATTTGTGAGAATGACATCAGGAATGCTTTACAAGCACAATATAAATCAAGGAATTTTGTTAGTAATTTGAGTTCATTAGAGAGAGAAGTATTAGATAGTCTGAAATTTGCAGATCTAAGAATTTGTAAACCAGACAAAGGGGGTGGGCTGGTGTTTTTTAATCAATCAGAATATGTGTCAAGAATGAATGACATGTTAAATACACCAGCTTATATGAAAGTTTCTCGGAATGAAATCAATGGAGCTTACCGGAAGGTGACTGGCTTCATAAATGACCTCTTTGTAGAAGGTAGAATAGATATAGATCTTTTTAATTATTTAAAAATGATACATCCAATAACACCTACTTTATTTGGACTACCTAAAATACACAAATGCCTAGAAGCACCGCCATTTAGACCTATAATTGATGGTAAGCAATCTATCAGCTATGATTGCGCTAAGTATGTTGATTGTAAACTGAAGGAATTTTTGAAAAATCAAAAACAAATCTGTAAAGACTCATGGTCCTTCCTTGAAGCGATTAATAATTTTCCATTTTCCCCTGAACTCAATTTCCTTACAATTGATGTAAGGGATCTATATACATGTATACCTCAGGATATAGGATGTGATTGGGTTAGGGATTACTTATTGGACCAGAAGATGGATGGTAATGAGATTGATTTGATAATATATCTTTTAGAAATTGTCCTCATGAACAACTTTTTCATATTTGATAAGGAATTTTACTTACAAAAAACTGGAATAGCCATGGGTACACCATGTGGAGCAACATTTGCCAACACCGTAATGGCATTTTGGGAAAATCAATTCCTTTTCAAAAGTAATATGTTCCAGGAGAAAGTTGCTTGGTACA
>NC_056745.1:269573427-269575927 GCF_019279795.1 Protopterus annectens | reverse complement strand
TAAGGAAAACAAACCTATCACTAGGGGCGGGTTTAAAACTGGTTATAACGTCACCAAGGATGAACTTGCATTTATTCAGATGCTTAATGAATGTAACATCAGAGTAATGGCACCTGACAAGGGAGGTGGGTTGATTTTCATGGACCAATATGCATACGAGAATAAAATGGTTCAACATTTACACTTGGTCTCCTATGTGGAAGCTAGCATTAATGAGGTTAACAGAGCATACAGTAAGATAAGAGGGACATTAGAGGATTTGTTCTTAGAGGGTATAATTGATAATAATACCCTACAATATATCACAATGTTAGCACCCAGGATCCCTTCCATGTTTGGCACACCCAAGATTCATAAAGACTTGGTGGATCCCCCTTTCAGACCAATTGTGGACGGTAGGGGTTCAATTATGTACGCTTGTGCCAAACTAGTGGACAGCATTTTGAAACCCATGCTGGGACTAGAACCACAAATTTGTAGGGATTCCTGGGGCTTTTTGGAGAATATTGGTAAAATTCCATTTGATCCATCCCATATTTTTCTTGTGGTTGACATTAAAGATTTATATACTGTCATCCCACATCAGGTAGGGGTTGAATGGACTGTGGACTTTATGCTCCGTAAAGGGGCATCTAATGACCAAATGCATTTGGTGGAAACACTCTTGGATTTGATTCTCACCAATAACTATTTAGTGTTTAACAATAAACACTACCTTCAAACAACAGGTATTGCCATGGGTTCCCCCTGTGGCTACACCTTTGCTAATAGTGTGTTAGCACAATGGGAGGAACAATGCCTGTTTCCAAATCAATTTTACCAGGTGAATGTCTCTTGGTACACAAGGTACCAAGATGACATGTTTTTCTTATGGAATGGGCCCCATGAATTAATACCCGATTTTATTGATAGCATTTCCGAGTCAACTAATTTTCTGGAATTCACTTATTCCAGTAATGACAAGGAAACAACATTTTTGGACGTAAAGTTAAGAAAGGATTCAGCGTCCAATAGACTGATTTCAACTATTTTCAGAAAATCAACCTTCTCCAATACATATCTACATTTTACTAGTTCACATCCTATCCATCAAAAGAGGAGTGTTGTCAAAGGACAGTTTGTCAGGGCAGCCAGGATGGTTTCTGAACATGAAGATTTCCTGGGGGAATGTGAGAACATTTTTTCCATGTTCCTGTTGAGGGGATACCCTAACTCATTTGTTGACAAGATTCGACAAGAAGTAATCACAAAAAGGGAATCTGGCCATTTTAAACCAATACTTAGAGAAGGAACAATAGTTGCCAAAACTAAAGAGAATGGCAATGGAAATGCCATTGGAAACATTTCTTTTTTGTTTACTTTCAGTATAGATTGTAAGGCCATCAAAAACATTTTCATCAAAAATTGGAAGGTTTTGATGGAAGATCAAGAGCTTATTAAATGTTTTGGTGAAAGGCCCAGATTCACTTATAGAAAAGGGCAAAATTTAAAGAACTTGTTGGACAGATCTAATTGTATGTCCAACAAAACAGTTAAGGGAGTGAACAAATGTGGATGCTGTCCTTATTGTAAGTTTATTTCAGTTGGTTCAAGGGTAAGCATGGCAGGGATAGAATATAGAATTAATGGCAGATTTAATTGTAATTCAAAAGGAGTGCTCTATGTGGCAACATGCAGGCATTGTCCTGCCTTTTACATTGGCAAGACCGACAGGCCCTTCAAGAAAAGGATTTATGAGCATGTTCATGCCATCATTATTAAGGACATGAACAATCCGTTGGCGAAACATGTTAGTCAACACTCTGACCATTCGTTTCTATTCACAGTCATACAACAAATACAGCCATCCATTAGAGGAGGTCCTTGGCAATTACAACTAGAGGAACAAGAGGTATTTTGGCAAATCCGGACCTCATCATACATTTTTCCAGGACTCAATGAGGTAGTGTCCATAAAATGCATACTGAAATTAAAAGCCCTTAAGAGATAGGATAGGGCTAGTTAGAATGACATCTAGATTTGATGGCAAACGTATAGTGTTGTTTTGCTTCCCGTCACTTTTTGTCACTTTTTGTGTTTTTCTGACTTTTTAGTCCCAATTAACAATCATCTGACAGGTTTAAGTTTATAGTATGTGTAGAACCCCCCCCCCTTTTTCTATTCCATTAGTGACTATTGTATTTATTATATTAAATTAATTTAATAAAATAATGAACATCCATAAACACACATGGTGGATTACAATAAGATGACCATGTGTGCAGGCAATTTGATAATAGGATTATTAATGCAAACTGGTCAGCATGCAAAAGCATTTATGACCAAATATAACATTCAAGTCTGTTTAGACACAATCACGCACTTTGTGAATAATTGGTCATTTGACTGTCTTTGGTGCCCAGCCTTTATTGGACGCATCAGGAAATTATTGTACAGCATTGTATAGCATTGAATTGCCACCAATTGACTGTTGCCAAACCTAACCTGTTTACTTCCTTTC
>NC_056745.1:269349081-269551581 GCF_019279795.1 Protopterus annectens | reverse complement strand
CAATGGTGCTCATCACAGAAATCCTAGCATTCCTTAATGTTTTCTTTACTTCTGCAATGTGCTGAGTTTATATCTCTGTACTGGAAATAACAGCACATTGTTCAGAGCACAGGCAGTGCAAGATGCCGTTAGCAGTTCTTCATTAATTAAGTGACAGATGACCACTTCCAACAGATTCTTTCTGGAATGCACTAATTTTCAGGGCTAAGCTGTTCCATTCTTTAAATGCAAGGTTATTACCCAAGCAGAGATTAATTGGAGATGAGGTTTGACTAATCTGGTTCAAACAACCTGAAACTTTCTTCTTGTCACTGATGATGGCTACAGCAATAGTACAACCCTATCTGAGTCCCTTAATAGTATCGGCTTCTGTTCGAACAGCTATTCTCTCACTTTTAATTCCATTGTTGCCACAGAGTTAAAATTCATGAGACAACATGCTCCTGAATACTTACTCCAGTGCTGCTATTTTCTGTGCCAAGCTGGCCATCACAGCAAAGAGACGAAGATCTGTCAGGCCATCTGTTACGTGATAGTCCACAATCTCCAAAATCTAGAAGGGAGATGGGAAAGAAATGATAGATTTAAAAAGAATGGATTACTAAATTGTTAAACGAAAATAAAAAGGGAAATAATCTCAGACTTTAGCCAGGGACAAGCTTTATTAGTATAGCAAACAAATGTGACTTCAAATAAAAGTATTGAAAAGCAAATGGACAGTGGAGAAGGTCTAATATTTGTGGCAGGAAGCATCTTGTATAGCAGGCTTGCTTTTGTCTAGGGAAGCCAAACATTATGTCTGCTGGTATTTGCCTGATAGATGCCATGTTATAGTTTGTCATCCAAAAAACATTTAAGTAAAATAAATCTCATGTAGCTAGTAGGGGAAAACTTCTTTGTGAAGGAGATCATCTCTACTGCACAAACTTACATTTATGATTGGCTTAAGAAAGGTTCACCTAAATGCAGAACAAATCGTTATAAACAAATGCCAATAGTCTCATAAACACTGTGTTTCTCCACTCAAGCATTCACTTTTCTCAAAATTTAGCTGGAAAGAAAATCATGAGCTAGCTGAGTAATTAGGATTCCAGCTGAACTGTAAATTACCTATAATACTCTTTATCATATTTTATTTTATGTCAAGCAGGTTTGCAGCTCAATTACTGAGCAATGAAGACCATTTCTTATGACCCAGGTTCAGCTTTAGCTCTCATGTCTATCTCATAAAAATCAGCATTTTGTGAGCTGACAATGTCTTAAACAATACAGATTACTAATCACTTTATCAGATGTTTATTTTTCTGTTAAATATTCTATAGGCATCTACAATGTCCAGCTCATGTACAATATTTTAGAAGCTGTTCCATACCTTAAAACTAGCTGGCTAGAACCATTAATGCATAGTGCTATCATCTACCTGGTCTATTTTTCTTTTAATAAAAAGGCTTCATATATAATTGCATACTGTTCTGACCATTCTATAATTGTGAGAATCAGTCTTAAATAAATCTCTACCTATTTATATGGTTTAGACAACATGGACACACAAACATTTTGTTATTAGCTTTATGGAATGCTGCTATTACCAAAATTACCTGTGCATCCATGGAATGCCTGTTTGTATTATGATGTCAGTTGATCAGGGGTCAGATGATTAACCCATAAGCGAGCTCTACAAATGAGCTTTGGTCAAGCAGAATGCTTTCAGAAAGCATGAGACACACTATGAACATTAAATATTAGTTTTATATTACCAGTAGTCGCATAAGAAAGAATGAAGACTTCACTCATAGCATTACTCACACACATGCATTAAAATCATGCTTTAATCATAACATGCTTAGCTTTTTCTAGAATTTCATTTGATCCTAGCTTTAGATTTTCAGCCCTTGATTCTTGTTCATTATCATCTTCATTAAACATGAAACAGAATTAGATTTATTTATTTCTAATTGGTGACAAAAATAATAATACACCTTCTGTTTCTGGCATCATTCTAAAGTCTTTAAACCCTCACCCCTGCGTGGTGTAGACTGAGCAATAGATGGGTGTGTATGTATAATAACTAAATAAATTACATCTATATTATCTTAATTATCTTTATCTATCCGTGTGCCTATGTCTGTCTATATCTATCTGTCTGTCTGGCTGTCTATCTATCTATACAGAGAGAAATAGAAAGAGAGAGACCCTTTCTGAAACAAGTGATTTAGAATATAAGAAAATGGCTGGATGGTTACATATGTGTATTGCTAGCAGTGGTACTGGTGTGCAAAGACAAATTTATTTATGTATTTATTTATTTATTTATTTATTTGTTTGTTTGTTTGTGTTAGTGGACTGGGTAAGTCCGATTGAGCAGAGCCCATTTTCAGTGGAGATCTGAGGGAGAAAAGTTCCATCAGAATACCTTTGTATTAACAAGTGAATTTCAGACTTCTCAGAAAAAAACAGCAGTTACATTCTTCAGAAAAACAAACATAATTGCAAGACAGATATATATATATATATATATATATATATATATATATATATATATATATATATATATATATATATATATATATATATACAGTAAATTATTTAAATCAATATGCATATGCCTACACAAGCCTGGTAGATCTAAACTCTTGCATGCAGTGAATGGATTTATATTGTTGATTGGAAAACATTGTTGTAAAGAAGTTTAGAGTTCTTGCATTTCAGTCAAGGAACAATTTAAGAGTCCAAGAGGTATAACAAGGAGTATAGTTGAGGAATTAAGTTGTAAAATTATGTAGGGTGTAAGGTATTAGTATTGTACAGAGGGATAGTGATAACACTTGAGTGAGAGGGCAGGGAACAGGGTTAGTTCTATCTAGAACAGTAACAAAAACTCCTCCCCAACATGGCTTTAAATCACTATATATAGAAGTAACTTTGCTAAAACAGAAGGTAAGCGCTTTTGCAGTGTAACCTCTGCTTCATCAGACCATGACAGAACACAAAGTCTAGGTACAATTCAAAATAAAAACTCAACCATTCACAGAAAGTTCAGCAATCATGTGATGACATTAATAACAAAAAAAATAAAACCTACGCAATCAATAAAAGCAGCCTACAATTTGTTAAAGACATTGCAGTAAAAACAATATTCCCATCATCAAATATAAAGGTTTGTTAAACTTATTACAAACACAGTAATAAATCATAAAAAACACTGAGCAGTCTCCATATGTTGCTTCAAGGAATAGAAGGAGCTTTTGTTACTGTTTTGGATTTGACGTTTATGTTTACTCCAACCTTAACTGAGTGGCCTACTTTTTCTTTTCTTAGTTCTATCTAAGCTGCCTGTTCCAGGTGTGTCTGGAAGGTGTATAACTTGGGTATATATAGGGAATGCATGAGAGGGGTAAAATGGTGATGGGGGCAGTTAGAAAAGGAGAAAGATGAGAAGTAGTTAAAGAGGGGTATATTGATTCAAGTGCAGGAAGGAAAACCTCTATGGGGTATTGCATCAAGTATAGGATAGAAGAAAGTTAGATATAGCTAATGCAAAGTTTGTAACAACCAAACAAAAACAAACTGGTACAAAAAAAACGCTAAAAGCCGAAAACTCTACGAGAATGCTGGATTTATTTAAACGCTAAATGAACACGTTTTTCGTCCAACACTAATGGTTAGACTTCATCAGAAAAAAGGCAAAAAGTGTCAGTTAAAACTCAAAGTCCCTATTTATAAATTACCCACTTAATGATGTAATACAGATGATCATTCTTAAAGGTATATAACCTGAAAGGGCTCTATACCCATTATATGTTAAAATACATAAAAATAAACTTTGCCTGATTATGAATTCATTCCTATCCACAACCATAAAAAATAATTTGAATGCTAAAAAGTAAACCAATATAAAATTCTAACTACATACAACCTAAATGACATTATACAACCATGTTATTGAAAAACATATATTACTAAAAACATATTAAATAAATAATTAAGCACAAACAGCAATACCTACATAAATAAAAGTAAAAATAATTTCTAACCTATATCTAGTTAAATATGTGCATACTTCAAATACACTCTATACATCTAATAAACTCCAAAGGGATGTGCATATGTGGAAAGGCTAAATCAATTGCTATATGATATATCTACGCTCAAAAATACTTAATTGCTACTATAAATAGTTTTACATGTTTTTTAGATATTTGTAAAGTATTTTTTTAAAAAAATGTTTCTTAATGAATGTTTTGTAATGATGAATATAATGAATAAATGTAATGAAAATATTTAATCTATCGAGACTTTTCAACTTTAGTAAACACATTAGAGAACATTTCTCATTCAATCCTGGATTAGTATAAGCATTGAGTCTGATTTGCCACAACAGTTCCATTTTTTCCAATAAAAGGCCAAAAGGACCCCCCCTCACATCCTGCATGACCTGATCAATTACTTTAAATCGAAAAGTGTGGTTAGGATAACTCAAAATATGTCTTGCAAGGGCATTATCTTCTTTCTGTAACTTGATACTTCTGAGGTGCTCAGACACCCTATCCCTCAGTCTGCGCTCTGTCTTCCCTATATAAAAGGACGGACAACCTTGGCAAGTAGCTAAATATACAACTCCTTTTGAGTTGCAGTTACATTTGCCTTTAGCATATAATTTAAAACCATTACTCTTAGTATTTCCTCCTACATCCATTAAGTGGCAGTATGAGCAATTGCCACATTGCATCATACCCTTATTGCTTATTAGGGGAATATTTTGTTGTTTTTTGTGCAGCAATTCTTTAAAGCTCGATCCCCTTTTCCAAATTATTTTTGGTAAAGCTCCTAATTTAGTATATAGCATATTATCATCGTTCAATATACTCCAATTTTTCATTATGATTTTGCTTATGCTATTGGAATCTAATGAAAAGCTCAAAATACAGGCTAGATTGAACTTTAATGGTTTTAGTTATTTTATAGTGTCTTGTGTTGATACATTCATCTGCAAATCAATCTGGTTATTAAGACAGATGGATTGCTGCTTCAATATGGGTTTTTTATAGACCGTTCATCCTTTTACATGTAACCTCTCCTATTAAATCTTCTATTAAAGCAATAGGATATGCCCTGTTCGTAAACATCTGTCTCAAATTCTGGCATTCTTTCATGAAATACTCATCTGAGGTTATCATTCGCGCAGCTCATACCAGCTGACCCTTGACCACTGACTTTTTTTGATGTGTTGGATGTGCACTTGTAAAATGTAAAAATGTATTTGAATATGTGGGTTTCCTATAGATTCTTGCTTCATACCCTTTCCATTGTTCATTTTTAATCAGTTCCACATCCAAAAAGGTGATAGATGTTGAATTAAAAATATGTGTGAATTGTAAAAATTCTGTAGTACTATTTAATGTCCTTATCAGATTATCAGCAGCATGATCATCACCCTCAATGATCATAAATATGTCGTCAATAAATCTGACATAAAATTTAATTATGTTTTTATAAGGATCATTCTCAAACACATATGTGTTTTCCCAATATGATATCACCAAATTGGCATAACTAAAGCCACATGGAGAGCCCATAGCCACTCCTTTCTTTTGAATGTAGAACTGGTTATCGAATAAAATAAAATTATATGACAGTATGACATCCCATATTAAGTGGGTAATTTATAAATAGGGACTTTGAATTTTAACTGACACTTTTTGCCTTTTTTCTGATGAAGTCTAACCATTAGTGTTGGATGAAAAATGTGTTCATTTAGCGTTTAAATAAATCCAGCGTTCTCGTAGAGTTTTCGGCTTTTAGTGTTTTTTTTTTGTACTAATACGAAGTTTGTGCTTTCATTAGATGTCTCAGTCTGGTTATGAACATGAGCATGACCAGGACTGAGGTAAGGTATTGTTCAAGTTAGATTTTATAGCTGCTTGGGAACTTGTTAGTCATTTTTACTTGTGTAGGGATGGTGATCCAGAGTCTGGAAATGTAACAGGAGTATAGTGAGTCACTTGAATTATTTGCCTTACTGGTGCTTAGTGGAAATTTATCACTAGAACAGAGGTCTCTTGTGGAAGTGTGGGACAGTGATATATACTTTCAGGATAGTTCATATGCAATACTGTAACTAGGTGAGACTGTGTTAGGTAGTTGGTAAGTGCTAGATGAATTAGCTGGTTTAAAGCTAGGCAGTGGTAGGTTCATTCTACATTTTTGGTTACAAACGTAGCTCCTTTTTTGTAGCAAGATGCTAGTCTGGACTTTAGCACAGAACTTAAGTTTGTGTGGATAGGTGAGCATATAAGAGCATTGGAAGCAGACAGGATGAGGCTAGGATTTTTCTAGCTGTGTCTGTAAAATGAGCCACGTTTCTGGTAGATTTTTTAATTGTATGAAGAATATCTAGATCAAATTTAAAACTGTTGTCTTTTACAATGCCCAATAATTTAGTATGCAGAGCTACCTCAATTTTACTATTATTTCCTGATGTAACCAAGAAAGATTGTTCTTGATTGAGATTATATTTTGATATGAAGAACATCATTTTTTTGTACCGGGATTGAAGAACAGATGTGAGTTTTTCAGCTAAGTTTTGATTTAAAAGAAAGAAATTTGAGTGATTTCTTGGAGTTTGGATATTGTGAGGTCTGTGCACATTAAAGATGTATCATCTGTATATTATAATATATTTGCTTGGTCTATGACAGTATAGAGATTTTTTTATAAATTTTTGAAAGGAAGGGATCATAGTATAGAGTCCTAAGGGACAACTATAATAAATGAGAGACAGAGGAGGAGGAGAGATCCTGCTGCCATTTAATTGGCTGTTAGCTTCTAGATAGGTAACTAAGGAGCCGTATAAGGGAGATTTGAGTTAGACCTACAGAAGAGAGTTCATTGTGTAGATGTTTATATGATACAGTGTCAAGAGGTTTGAATAAGTGTAGGAACATGGTTGACACTGTTCCTTTAGTGGTTTATAGTATTGATGAAGTGAAGGAAGATGGTGGTAATACTGCAGTGGAAGTCTGAAACCATACTGTGTTTCAGAGAGAATATCATTTGAATTTAGGTGATGTAGAAACTGACTATGAATACATTTTTCAAATATTTTTGATAGGGGAGAGGACTGAAATGGGACTGTAGTTATTAAACTCTGCAGATGTTTCACCTTTGTTTAAAGGTATATTAAGGGATTTTTTTCCAGATGGAAAGAATGTATTTTTTATATAGATCTGTTTATTAATATAGAGATTCTAAGCAATTGCATCTGCAGGTATTTTAAGTAGTCAAAGAAATGTTGGTCAACAGCTAGGGATTGTTTTTTAGCTTATGTGGGAATTTTATAATTGTTTAGTTAGGGATATGTGCAGAAGTTAATTAGCTGGGATACTTAACAGATGTTGCAGGTATGGAGAAGGTAGTTTAGGTATTAATATTTGTCAGGGACATGATTGTTTGTATAAAATAGCTGTTAAAGTGTGCGAGAATTGAATTAGTATAGTTGTTGGATGCAGGGGTGAGGGTTGTGGTTTGGCCTGGATGTAAAAGTCTGTTTATGAGTTACCAGAAGAGTTTTGGTTTGTTGTGATGTTTATTTTGGAGTATATTTTAATAGGTTTGTCAATCACCTTTTATTTTGTATTTTTCCCTTTCCTTTGGTGCCTGAAAAGTTCTATTTTTGTGTCACTCTTTCCAGGCTTTGTCATGCTGTAGCATTCATTTCTTCGTTTCCTTTAACCATGGCGTGGTGACAGATTTGATCCTTTTATACATACTAGGGCTAGAATATTGCAAATCTTTAGGAATTTTTAGCAATATTTCATTGAAGTGTGTGGTAGCAGACTCTAGGGGCAAAGATTTTAGTATTTTTCAGTTAAATTCTGTTAAAGTTTATATAAAGCGTCTTTGTCAAAGTTTGTTGAGTTGCAAACTTGGTTGTAAATTGTATGTAAATCTGGGATATTGTAACTTCTGACTGCATAAGCAGGTAAATGGTCAATTAAGCTGTCTGGAAGGCTACCCACTGTCCTAATTTTATTGGGTCTATTAGTAATAATCCTTTCAAAGACTGATTGCCTACTAGTGCCTTTGTAGATTTTAGCAACTGATGTCATTAAGTGTGTAAAGCCCTTTAAGTTTACATAATCAGACAGGATATTATATTGATAAGCTGCTAGGCTATATATATATTTCTCCTAGTATTATTCTTTCTTGTTAGTATGGTGAGATATATAATATAGAATACTTTCCACAGTGGTAATGTCATTAGCTGGTGGGATATGCATGATTGGAAAACAAAGTGTTTTCCTATTAATGATTTTGAGGTGCGTTATCTGTAGTGCTATGTTATTAAATTGTGGTTATGTTTGGAGAATTCTTGTTGAAGATGGGAATTCCACCTGCCCATTTATGTGTTCTTTCAGCCAGGTTGCTGTAGCTATGACTATGTCTTGGTAATATGTGACACTACAAGTAAGTATGTCTTGGATTTTGTTGCATATGCCTTTAAGGCTGATATTTAGAAGGAGAAGGCTGGAAATGGGGGATGGAAGAGCTCAGTGGTAGATGGGAAAGTAAGTTGAAGCAGGAAGTAAACATTGATATAATGTAATTACTCACTGAATCTGCAGTGCAAGAGTGCTGAGAAAAAAAAAAAAACAATCTGTAAGCTTTTGCTATGTAGACTGGTAGAATGGTAGATTGGAAACTGCAAATGGTAAAGATCTTTTGGCTGCTTTTATGGCCTTGGAGTGAAAGAGAGTAGATAAGCTGCATCCAAGGACATGGGGAAATTGGGTGTTAGATTTTGTGTATTACATGGCAGTGTGGTTGGAAAAAGATGCCGCTTTGGCCTTACCACTCTTGGCTTGTTTTCAAAATCTGTGGCATGCAACATCTACGGGCAGAGGAATGCCTGGTTGTGGTATGATCAGGGGTTTGGGAAGCAAAAAACGATGGATCAGTCACTGCGCTGGGAATTTAGGTGCCCTGATTTATTGCTAGCTATCATACTAGGGTCTATATTATATCCTCGAATGCTTAAAAAAGCAAATGCTGGTTGATCAAACTTATTTTCACGAAACTGCAAAATATCGAAGCAGCAAAAACTCAAATTTTTTCCTAGGGAAAGAATTAGGTTGTACATTTATGTTGCTTCGGTATTTTCAGTGTTATGGTGGAAAGTTACCGGTTGGATTCAGGTAAGTGTGCGATTGTGTGGATGTGAGTGTTAGGGTGATTTAGGTGAGTTACAGTTAGGGCTTGGGTTAGGTGTGTGTGCGATTGAGTGGACATGAGGGTTAGGGCAGATTTAAGTGAGTTAGGGTTAGGGAGCGGGTGAGGTGAATGTGCGATAGTGATGGACCTTAGGGTTAGGGTTTGGGTTAAGGTAAGTGGGTAGTTAGTGGTGTGTGCATAGTTTAGTGTAGGGTTAGGTATCAGTTTTAGGTGTAAGCGTGTGGATTTCTGTTTGTTTGGTGTGCTTGTGTTGTGTGTATGTGTTTTGGATCAGCGTTTTTTTTCCCTGGGAAACACATCGCTGATCTGACAGTTTGAGATTGTAAGCTTTCACTTAAATTAGGTCGATCAATCAGCGTTCGCTTTTTTAAGCATTTGATGATATAATATAGACCCCATACTAGATAACTTAATCACTGTTAATAGACGGGGTAAGTTGGGGGGTGATGGGGTGGAGGTTCGTTGGTGCTTTAATGCAGGGTGTTGTTCATGGGTGGCATGGGGGTTCTCACATATGTGTTCATGTTGGTGCTTTAATGCAGGTGGCATTGAGGTTCTCACATACGTGTTCAAAGTGTGCAGGAATACATCCAGCTATTCAGTGTGGCTGGTGAGAGGGCAATTTGGTCAACTGAACTTCACTTTCATCTGACTTTGGTGGGTTACTTTGTATGTCCAGAGATTTCAAAGTCTGTGTGGAGGGTATTTTTATGGCTGGGGGGTGTCTTTTCAGTGAATGAAAGGAAGAGAAAGGGATGCCTTTTCCCATTAAGGTGGAGGTATCAAGGTGTATGATCATGCAATTTCCTGATTTGTTAGTTGCAGAGAAGCTAATTAAGGGATTTTCTCTGGTATTTTCTATCAAGTTGGGGGATGGATCAGTCTGTAAGAATTTGCATTCAGTGTGAGGGAAGGAAGATATTGTGGAAGGTCTGGTGGTGGAGAAGGTATAGTGGGGGTTAGGTAATTGCCACCTTTACTTTTTTAGCAGCTTTTAGAGTCTCACCATTAGGCTTGGTTCTCAAGAAGTCAGTTGGTGAAGCTTGGTTGATTCACCATTTGTCTTATCTCTACGGGAACTTCATTAACAATTTCATATCAGTAGAGGATGCCTAGGTGAGTTATGCATTTTTGGATGATGTGGTGCAGATAATTAGGGGGTTTAAGGATCCATGGTTAGTGAAGGTGGAGATTCAGTCTACATTTCATTTCCTGCTGGTGTGGAGGAGGAGTGCCTGTTGTTATTCATGGTGGTTGAAAACAAGTTTTATGTTGACAAAGCTATGCCAATGGGATAAGAAGTTCCGCATTGCACTCCACTGGATTTAGCAGCATCAGGTGAACACTCAGAAGGTGGTACATTATTTAGATGATTTCTTAATAGCAGGTGAAGGGTGACGATGCATTGGAGGGTATACGAGAATTTTTGGGGATGTGTGAAGAAGTGAGTGTCCATTGGCCAGACAGAAGTTGGTAGGTCTGGATAAGGTTCTGGATTTACTGGGTGTGCTAGTGGATGCAGAACACGGGTTGTTTTGTTTACTGGTTGAGAAGATAACACGTTTGAAGGATAACATTGAATGGGGGAAGTTAAGGACATGGTGCAGATTAGGGATGTCATGGAGCTTTTAGGGTTTCTGAATATTGCATGTCAGACAATTCACCCAGGTTGTACTTTTGTAGGTCCATGGCCTTTTTTCTAAATGGGGGAAAAACAAACATCATTGGATAAGGGTTGGTCAGTTGGCAGAGAGCAGTTTAATGGGGTTTTCTTTTGGCAGTTGGATTGGGATGGTCTAAGGGGTTTGCAATTTTTTACAGACACAACAGGGGGTATTGAGATGGGAGCATTTTTTGCGGTGATTGGTTTGCGGTTCAGTGGTTGGCATACTGGAAGGATGATGGGAAGAAGGATGTTTTCACATGTGTGCATGTAACAGGACCTAAGAATGGGACAGCTAACAGTTTATCTCTCTTTCAGTTTTCCAGGAGGCAGCAGGCAAACTGAAGGTGTGGCCAGATGATTTGGGGTAGATTGGACAGAAGCAACCAAATGGTTGGTGCAGCAGTCTTGGGTAGCATCTACCAGGAAGGGGTATGGTAGGGCATTATATGATTTGGTATATTTATTTGACAATTGCCTGAGGGAGGGAGTTTGGTTAGAAGAACTATTATTGTGATATTTGGATAGGGCTTGGGTGCAAGAAAGGCAGCATAATTGATCAAGATGGACGTGGCAGAAGTTAGTATATTTTGGTAGGTGGCTGGGCTGCAGGATTTCACTAAGAACTGGACAGTGGGGTGTATGTTGATAGGATGGAGTAGAGTGGCTAGTGTGAATACGGATATGCGTTGGCCTTTGACAAGACAGGTTTTGAAAGTTTTATTGAAGTGTTTAACTTTAGTGCTAGGTGATTCAGTGGATTATGTTTTGTGGGTAACTGTGTTTATGGATGTATTTTTGAACATTTAGGATGTCAGAACTGTTGCTAGTTTAGGGAGATGTCATGTTTTTTTCCTGTGACAGTGCACATGTTTGGATACATGGGTTTGCATCAGTTTGGGTGGAATGTCAGGTGGCATGGTATTAGAGGTCTTAGGCAGAATCAGCGTATGGAGGAATTTGCATTTATACAGGCACAGATGAGGCTTCTGCATCTATTCGTGGTACATTTGGCTGGTAATGGCTTGGAAATAATTCCTAAGAAGCAGTTGGTGTTTCGGATAAGGGAGGATTTGGTTACATTGAAGAGTTTATATCCCTGTATGTGCATTGTGTGGATCAGGATAGTACCGCTCTTATGTTGGAGGAATGACATTAGTTTTATGTGCTAGAGTGGGCACAGCAGTTTATTAAGTGTAGGCCGGTGCAGCAGTTGGGTGCTTTGGGTATATGCATGACAGAACATTAGGACATTGACAGGGACCTGTTTTTTGGTTTAGAAATGATGGAGTGCACCTGAATGTTTGTAGTTTGTTTCTGTTTAATGTACATTATAAGTTTATTTTGGAGGGTTTTGTGAAATTTCTTCATTAAGCAAGGGGTCAAACTGGTGGGCAGAGAAGAGGCACAGGCTTGTCCCTCTTCTATTCTCCCTCTTGGTGTTGGGTGTTGATACAAGGAGCATGAGGGATGAAAGTGAGCGGCAAGATGCTGCTTTGAATAATAAGAATAAGTGAGCTGTGGTGTGGATGATGCTTATTCAGGCAGGGTGAGCGGGGGTTATCCTGCCCTGGCTGATGCTTACAAGGCTGCTACATATTGTGGTTATAAGGATGTTCATGTTGTGATTAACATTTGAAATGATGCAATAAAGTTATGTTGTTGGAAGTTAACAGAGGTCATCAACTGTCATTTTGGTGTGCTGTGTTTTATTGAATGGGACCAGGACAAGTACATTTCAAAAAAGCACTGATAAAATTCAAATAATCTAAAAAATGTATGCAACATGTTTAAACTACCTGACCACTTTAAAAACAAATCATCAGTATATTTGCAATATAAATAAATATATTTATTGCAATCAGAGTCAAAAAAGGAATTTTACCACTTATTCATCACAATATTGGCATAACTGTGGGCCATAATGACCCCCATTGGCACAACCCTAACTTGCTGGTATTATTTCCTATTTAAAAATAATGTATTTAAAATCAGTTAAAAAAAGAAAGTAAGCTAATAGCTCCTGTAGAAAAGCTGTTGAATCTCTCTGCAGATTGCCTACAGACGTCAGTGCTGATGTCATGAGGTATATCTGAATATAAACCAATCATATCAGCCATCACAAGCATAACATTAATGTTAAACCTTATAGTATTTACCAATTAAAAAAAAATCAAGAACCTTTTACAAACAGAGAACAAAAACTGATGAAATCTATATTAGAATTATCAACAAAATAAGCCAATAGTTTAGTTTTTGAACCCAAGGGAGATATAATCAGCCTGAAAGGACGATCTACTGTGGACATTTTGCACCTTTGGAATTCCAAATAAAACCAGTAATACAAAATGTTCAAGTTTTAAAAAGGTATATAAATTGTGTGTAATATAGCCATTTGAAATCAAGTCATATAATGAAATGTCAACAGATTTATAAGCATTTATAATGTCTGAATAACTGCATGAAACAACATGAGTGATTACCCGATAATTGCTTTGTCTCTTTAATGTATCTGCAAGTGACCATCAAAACTATACTGACACTTTGTCAGGCTTCATAATACTCGACACTTTCATAATACTCAGGTTTAAGCTGTTTCTTAAATCTTAAGGGACCACACTTCATACAGAAATCCTGCTGAGGTTTCTTTTAAATGTGCATTTACATCACTAACAATGTTTAGTGGTTATCAAGTCTGCTCAAGCAATTTGGAGCTAAGTTGTTTCATTCTGATGAATAACTAGTCAGAATACACAGAGCAGGAGGACATTGGGGAACATTTCTTAATCTTACTTATATTATAGGGAATTGAGATTAAATTTCGTTATGATATGCATACACTAAAACTGAAATCCTTACTTCATCTTACTTAAGATCATTCAAGTAGTATTTTATAAATACCTTTTAAAAATAAAGTTTCCACACTTCCAGATGTATTTTTACTGTTTTGCACCAGGCACAAGACTTATAAATATAACCATGGGAGTCTACTATATGTGCTTATGTGCTATTAGCTCAAGATACACATCCCTGATGCCACTTGCATGTATTGGCAACTGCCCTAACTCCCACTACCCCGATTCTTGTGCACTAACACTGAGCTAGGTATCCTTCCCTGAACCCTGACCCTAACCCTAAAAGCACTCACCTTCATTCTCTAACCCTAACTCTGAGTCAACTCCTCTTCGCTGCTTAACCATAACCCTCAGCAAATGTTCGATCACTCTATAACCCTAACTCTAAGCCATTCCCATTCTCTCCCTAACCCTAACTCTAAGCCATTCCCATTCTCTCCCTAACCCTAACTCTAAGCCATTCCCATTCTCTCCCTAACCCTAACTCTAAGCCATTCCCATTCTCTCCCTAACCCTAACTCTAAGCCATTCCCATTCTCTCCCTAACCCTAACTCTAAGCCATTCCCATTCTCTCCCTAACCCTAACTCTGTGCCAGTTATTGGTCACTCCCTAATCCTATCTCCAGGACAGCTCATGATTACTCCTTAAACCTAAATTCTACCTCTCCGACCTAGAGATAAAGTCCCCTTGCCCATTACCCTTCCCATTTACCAGGCCTGCAATGAGACACAGCAGCTCCATTCCTAAACTCACATTCGACTTTGAGCAGCTGCTCAGCCACGTAGCTGGACAAGGAAACAGCAAATGCGCATGTGTGCGTGTGTGTGTGTGTGTGTGTGTGTGTGTGTGTGTGTGTGTGTGTGTGTGTGTGTGTGTGTGTGTGTGTGTGTGTGTGTGTGTGTGTGTGTGTGTGTGTGTGTGTGTGTGTGTGTGTGTGTGTGTGTGTGTGTGTGTGTGTGTGTGTGTGTGTGCGTGTGTGTGTGTCTGTGTGTGTGTGTGTGTGTGTGTGTGTGTGTGTGTGTGTGTGTGTGTGTGTGTGTGTGTGTGTGTGTGTGTGTGTGTGTGCGTGTGTGTGTGTGTGTGTGTGTGTGTGTGTGTGTGTGTGTGTGTGTGTGTGTCTATGTGTGTGTGTGTGTGTGTGTGTGTGTGTGTGTGTGTCTGTGTGTCTGTGTGTGTGTGTGCATGTATTTGTGTGTATGTATGGTGCGTTAGCAAAAACAACTCTTCACAAAAAATCAAGTAATGTATATCAGTGGGAAATTTATATAGCATAGTAGCAAAAGTGAAATGGGGATGAAACATTTAATCATATTATATTTTGCATTCTTGATATTCTGAGTGGAATAATGCAATCCAGGATATTGACATTCACTGGACAATGCATCCTTTCTTGTACTATTTCTTACTTTCAAATGTAAAACTACATAATGTATAGAAACACATTCTAAGCAGTTAGTTGGGTTTTTATCTTGCAGAGAATTTTAGCTGAATGTGGCTGGTTTGCAGTATTCCTCTCCAATATTATATCTAGCAAAAGTTCCTTTTTTATGTCCTGCAATCCACATTGTTTAGATAATTTCTTTGGGGCTTCCCTGAGTTTTATACTTCTTTAGGTATTACTGTTTCATAAAAACATGTCCATGTGCCCTTTAATTTTACTTTTAATTTAACTTCTTGTAATTTTGTGGATTAACTCCCTTCTTTTTTCTGCTCATGTTCATGTTCACCATCACAGTTTGGACAAAGAATTCACTATGCCGGTTTTTATCAACATGCATGGTAATATCATTTTTCACATCGGGCTTACAAACCTCTATACATGCAAATCTATTTTCTCCTGACTGTCTTTATCTTGCCTTCTGGGACAAATCATGACTGCAAACAATGGTTAGCAAAGAGAGATTTTACTGTAAAGTAATGCGAGTTTAACAATGTGCCTTGGGTACAGCTGTCTACAAATACAACCCCACACTGCCCCAGCACAAGTCTGTTAAATTGGTTTGTAACCGAAACATCTTCAGAAGGACAGAATGACATACTGCTGTCCTTGATTTGTGTTTTGTAGTCTACAGAGATATGAGTTTGTTGTGCTTTCATTCTAATATTATTCATGTTTTTCTAAGTCTTCTAACAACATTGACCATAATTTCTTAAGCACATCCCAACAAAGCATTTGTAATTTTGCAAATGTAGTATTTTTCTATCTACAAGGGAAACCTTTAATTTTACCCTTCCTGCAGTCTCTTTCTATGAAACTCTGGACTACAGCACTTTGGAGTACACTGCATTCCATAATTACATGTATCTTGTTTATGAAATGTTCTCTACCCCATTAACAAATTCAAGTTATAGAATATTTACTTTCCTTACTGATATGCATTTTGACACATTGGGCTTACAGTAGTTAGAACCGATCTACTTCCCTTCTGTGGTCTTTCTACATGTACTATTTTGTTAGGTAGTTTTTATCTTCCTTCCATTTTTGCTAAATGATTTCTTTCTATCTTTTTTGCTGTCACATGTCCAATTTGTTATTCTTCCCCCACTCTTATTGTTGTCACATAGTCAAGTAAAGGACTGGGTACCCACACTCATATAATTCTCCACTAGTTCTGTCTTGGGACTAATCTAGTCCAATTTAATGTGCTTTCTTCCTTCTAAATTCCCTGTAGTTTCCTCGTCAATGGAATGAGAATATCCTGGGTAGAGCTGCTATCCCTTCTTCACACTTAATTTTACAAAGCAGTATACTGTCTGTCTGTGTTTTGCTCTTTAGAATAACTGTTTCTACTATTGCAAAATGATTTATTTCAGGGGGTAGCAGAAGCTCTGATTTATTTCAGGGGGTACCTGAAGCTCTGATTTATTTCAAGGGGTACCTGATGCTCTGATTTATTTCAGGAGGTACCTGAAGCTCTCGTTTGCCTTCTCAGCCTAGTAAACTTGGATGTGTATGTTACTCTGGAGTCATTGCTTGCTGTCAGGAGTGCAAATGTGATAATAATTTTATCCTTTTACAACAGAAGTGTTTACCTTTTCACTTCTTTAGATATCCACCATTTGTCTGTATAACAAAATAAAAAGCATATAACATCAAAAGGCCATAATTTGAGCAAAAATCTTCCACTTTTAAGTAATACCTCCAGTATTACTTTTCTAGACTGCATTTTTGTATTTGTGAATTTTTGCTGACACAAATTATATTTCATATCCATATTCTCGGAGATGTAAAGACACTTTTATCCACTACCAGCTGTAGGGAGATTTCTTGGTGGTGGCCACATTGCCATTTTAAACTACATGAAATGCTCCTCAAAACCACTTCTCTAAGTACATTGAGAGATACATAAAATGTGTAGTACTCAGACAATCTGAAATAAGGAATTCACGGTTTTATACAGTAATAAAAAGATGTTTGTTCTACAGGATAGAATATGCCACTACCTACTCTGCAGAAATGATGACTTTGTAAACAGGATTACATTCTTACCATCTAACTGCTTCCCACTCCATCTGCTATAAGAAATGCCATTACTTTTTAAGTAGGGTATGTTCAGAAAACTATTTATACAAATTATATAGATCGTTTGATAGCGCCATACTTATTCCTGTGCAATTTTAACTGAATTTTACTGATCAAAATTTTTATTTAGACACAGTCAAAACCAAGAAAATTCAGTGCTGTTTGTGAGGGGGAAATCCCCCCTACACACACGCACACAGTATAATCAACTCCGGTAGTTCAAGGGCAATAAGATGCCTCCTAAAGTGACCCAGTATTTCTCGATATAATTTGACTTGTTGGCAGTTTCTGCTACATGAACTGAACTGTGACTGAAACTGTTAGTATCTTATGGATCTCTTTGTTTGTTACTCCTCCTGGGCTGCAGACTTACAGAAATGGCACATTTTGACTTTATTATTAACAAACAGAAATGTGTTTTGCTAAAAAAAAAAATCAGTGTATTCACAAGGAGATGCTGGCTGTTCATTGATTCACATGCTACTAATCTAATGCTAAAAAAGTAACACAAACATAATAAAATCTTACAAATATAAATTACAGCTGCCTGTGGTGTATTGTGTTTCAGAATGGGGGGGGGGGGTAGTCCTGTATCTGCTTGCTTTGTTTCCCATTTGGCCAAAGGTGACTAAAGACATGCAAAAAATGAAATGGTTCAGCTTTTGATATATGCTTAGGACATGCCATTCACTGAATAAATGCATCTAATCACACCAAAGAGTTGGCTTGGCTTGGTCCATTAATATATACACACACCCATCTGCCTCAAGCATCAGGGAGTCAGCTATCTCATTATTTTGAGCTATGATCTGAGTCTGTCTCACAAATGTCACTCTATTCCCAGAGGGAAATAACAAGCAGGCATGTCATGACCCTTTAACTGGACCAGCACTACATATCACCACATAATGTACAAAACAAAGAGAGAATATCATAAATCATTTAGCTCAGAAAAACTATGAAGCAAAATGGACATTTCAATTAAGAGGCGGCGTTTCCTAATGATGAGCATTTGTGCTTCATGCCTGCCAATAAAATTCTAGTTGGTAGGGATGCAGATGGCAGAGAAGTAGTCGAACTCTGACCTCAGAAAAACATGCTTAATGAAAAGAAGAATTACTGAATTAAACATACATTTTACTTGAATATGCTAAAATATTCAATAGACAATATTATAATTATACATAATATTTTGTGAAGTAATTCTGGGATGCAGTTTTTAAAGTAGTTATTAAGTTACTGATTTTAGAAGATTATCATATAAAATACCTAGTATAGAGAAGAGTAAAGGAACTTCACTCCTGTTGCAGAATAAGAAGACTGACTGCATTCCTATGCAGTCTTTGTCACTCTTGTCAGGGCGCCTCACATTTTATAACAGGATATGCAAACTGTATCTCCAGTATATGCTGCAGATTGCAAGTATAACTGAGATCTGCTTTGACTTTTGGGCTCTCCCACAACTTATTTAAACAAGGTGAAGCATATTACATTTTAACCAAGCTATACATTTATCAACTTAGGGTAAAATGGACATAAATATACTTTCTTGAAGGCCTCCCTTCATCCTTCCCCTTTACGCTGTTTTTTAGCAACCTCTCAATAACGTAAAACATCACTTGACAGTCAACATGAATATAGCTAGTGATCTGCTTACCAAGTAACTGCTACTTAAAACAGAGACAGCCTGCCTGTTGGCATATGCCAAGTGTCACTCTAAATAAAGTTAGATGGTATTACCCCACTGAATTGTCTAATCCTTCCAAGCTGGTCACAGAAACTGGCTTGTTAGATATGGATATATATTACACAATAGCTCCGAAGACATGTATTGCTGCAGCTGACATTTAAAAAAATCTATTATTTTTTCCCTTTTTTTCTGGAAAAATAGTGATGTCATTGTAGAGCTGTTGGTAGAACATTTCTTCTGAATTTGAAGTTTGAGGGTTCTAATCCCATGAAGGAACTATAGTCATGCTTGAGACTGTAACATGATAAGGAGGTATGCTGTATTTGATAGATATGTCCCTTGTATGAGGTAATAAAGTGAGGCCTGCTGTTTGATCTTTCACTCAGATTTTCCTTGGCTCTTTTCTGCTTTATGTTTAGAGATTGGAGCCCTATACGTTGGGAAACCATACTATAAGTGACTGGGGAAGTGAGTAGAGAGAAGATCTGGGTGTCGTAACATGACACCTTCCTAATAAGTGTCAACGGCTTTTTTGGTATACCTCTAGCCACTGTCCCACCAAATACCCAATGCATACTACATTTGCACATGACTCAGTACTGAGTTTGAAGGACTTGCATAGCATCTTTAAGGTGACAATCATCCCTACAATCATGATGGTATACAGCACACTAATCATGAAATCAAATTCATTGAACAATACCCAGGTTATGGCAGATATGCGTGGGGTGAGCATCCTGGGAAAAAAGGGCTATTTTAATTAATCTGTATAGAGGAAGTCATTAGATGGACTTGATAATGTGGAATAGAGGCAAAGAGCCATAGCCAAAACTGTGGAAGTAGTTCCTGTCCTAAGCACTCGACCTGCAGTAGACAGGTGACTAAATTGAAAAAACAAATCATTCATAAACTGACAGAAATAAAAGACATTAACAGGACTGTACCAAACCAGCTATGAAGACAATGTACTGGAAGCACCCCTGGACATTATTAATAAGAAAAAGAGGCAGAATGTACTCAGTAGAATGATTCAAGTGTTACTAAAAATGTGCACATAATATTTCAAGGTAGGCCTCATCCAGTGAATTGGTTTAATTAGAAAGATGCATGTTATCAGGAAATGACCTGGAAAAAGAAGAACTATACAAAATAACATGAATATTAACAAAGTCTGCACTAGTTACTGCTGACATGAAAGCATCACACATTGGTAGCAAACACACATGTACACAGATAGAAACACCCAGACAGACAGACACACCCACACCCACATTCACACACACACACACACACACACACACACACACACACACAAACACACACACACACACACACACACACACACACACACACACACACACAAACACACACACACACACACACACACACACACACACACACACACACACACACACACACACACACACACACACACACACAGTCACACACACACACACATAAAGAAACAAACAAAAGCCATTTAAAGCCTTTTCCTTGAACTAGAGGATTGCTTTATAGATTTTACCATTTATTGCTAATTTGATTTATTCTTCCAGAGTCTCATAGTGTAAATAATTAAAAGACCAAAGAAGGAACTATTACTCGTTTATCTATCTGTATTATTTATGGAGCTCCTACATGACTGACCCTTGAAGTGCTTTGAATCCCTTTAATTTGATTCATATGTTCATTCATTACCCAGTATCCACCATTGTTTACTGTTTGGGATCATGGGGAAGCTGGAGCCTATCCCAATACTCTGTGGGTATGAGACAGAATTAATTCTGACTTGGTTGTCAGCCATCTGCAAGAGACATACAGGTAGACAGATAGACAGGCAGACAGACACACACACACAGACACACACACACACACACACACACACACACACACACACACACACACACACACACACACACACACACATCATTTCACCTTTGGCATATCTTTGTAATGTGGAAAGAAAATAGACTACCTGGCAAACCTGATGTGGACATAGTAGGACATGCAGACTCTGGACAGAAAGAATCCCAGCTCAGAACCAAACTGGGAAATGACATTTGAGGTGGCAACAACAACTACTACCACACCATACTTCCCTCTTTATCTTATTAAGTAATACATTTTCAGTTGTAGTCTGACAGATATGTTATAATTAATGTTCAGCAATAAAAAATGTCATAGATCATCATGACAGCAAAAAATGAATTCTTCAACTTTTGTCTGTTTGCGAATAAGTATTTTTGTATTGGTTTTGAGTTCTGGATATAGGTCAAGCATATATAAATTATTACTTGTTATATTCAGTGTTGTATACAAAAAAACTCTTGTTTTTATTACTAGATGGCATATCTGCATAGAACATTATTAAGTACCATTAGCTTTTCTCAAAATTATGAAATGTCTGAAGAACAGAAAATGGTATTAAAAAAATACAGTTGTGGTCCCTACTGGTAAAAAGTAAATACTGCTTTAGATGTCATAATATATGTTTTTTCTGTTTGTAGAACACATGAGAAACTGTGTAGTGTCACCTTTTAAAATAGGATCTGCAGAAACAGCTAATCTAAGCTTTCGTAGCTGTGCTTTTTTTATGGGATATGCATTGCAGCTATTTTTTATTCATTGCATTTTTGATTTAACTGTAGTTATTATTTGACAACTGTGAAATGTTTAATACTTTGTGCAAAAGCTGTGATAGCAAGTTATAAGTTCCACTTGATGTTTTCGCTGTGTTATACAATGAATAAACACATTTACTACTGAGCAGCACAGTAATCTTTGAGAAATACAACAACCATTAACATTATTGCTAAATCTAATTTGGAAAACTAGTAAATAACCACAAATTATCTTTTAGAAAAAATGCTATAAGATTTGAACCCAGTATTTCATTACTTATTTAAAATATATGACCCTTTCTTAAATGTAAGATGAACAATACGAACAGAAAGAAGACACCCTGTTCTTTGTATTGTACTTGGACAACATATGGCTAGGATCAGGAAAGAAAAAGGACAGAATGGCTATACTCCCACATAAAGGATACTTGTTATTTGTAAACTGTAAGCTCTTCTTTGGGTACAATTGCTTTAAGCATTCTTTTCTTTCAGTTAATTTACCTGAAGCCAGTGTTGCACTTTTAGGATAGCTGCAAAGAAAACAATAATTCATTTGAGCAACACTTTTGAAAATGTAATTGCCATTGTCTGCATTTGCTATTTAAACATATACAAAAGTAAAGCAGCAGTGTGCAAAAAAATTTTATTGATATGCATCCTATATATGCTGAGAAAGACAGTAGTAGAATTTTTTTTCATAAAATTTTGATTACTGATAGCTGGAAACAGATGCACGTGTAAAAACTTATTTATATGCCATTCACTCTGGGACTTTTTCTGTCAGCTCAAATGGAAAATGCCATGATTGCTGTCTCATTGGTCTTCAAGCCGGTTTACTAGAAATGTCCTCTACTAAACAGCTGCATGACTGATATTTAACTAGCTTGTGTATGACCCTGTTACTTGCCAAATATATGCATATTGTAAGCTGAAGAGGGTCCATTGTCATTTTATAAGCTTGTACATTTTCACAGAAAGAAAGAATGTTTGGTGAATGAATCTTGTGACATTCAGAATTGCTATTTAGCTGAAACACTTGATATCCTTACAGGGTAATTTGCATATATCCCATGTTGCCTCAGATACAAGAGGTTTAAGGTATCACCCAGTGGAAAGTCTAGCTTTGCTAGATTTTTCTTTTTCTGTTTTTTTTTAACCAATCTGTTATTTAAAATGGAAAGATACAACAATATGCACAGCTATCAATTCCAAGTGTAAAGTAGAGTGATAAAGGCAAACAAGTACAAGCAACATCTGTGTTAAGGTGCGATGCATAGTAATAAATATGGATGCAGATAAGAAACAGCCAAATAATGTAATATACCTTGCTGTCTCCTTAGTGGTAAGCAGTTAACCTCATTACTCTTGTTACTGAATCTGTTGAATGAAACTGGGAAAACGGCAAATCCAAATCCAGCAAGCTGAGTGGGAAAACACATTCCTATCCCCCTACAACTCTGGTGAATAAGTGCAAGAACAATTAAATAGGTGGTGCTTGAAGGTTCTAGAAGGTGAATTCTGACAGAAGACAGATTTTGAGATTTTTTTTTGCACTGTTTAAACCATTAATTGTGGTCTTGTGGCATTCAGCACTCTAGCTAACAACCTGCAGAATATATCTGTAAAATGTTCAATCTCTGACAACAGTTAGCTTCATTTTTTGTCTTGCATTTTCTTTGAATTCTGATACACAGAATAGCAATGCCACATGGTGGGTTATTCCTGCTATAAAACATGCCAGCATATTGCCACTGAGGTCCTTGTTTTCTGTCTCCAGATTCTGTCCATTTGCTTCTGCACCATTCTTTTTCTGAAGGATGCTACATTTCTTGGTTTTATTGATTCATTTGAAATACTTAATACCCCTTTTCTCACAAATTGTCAATTTCCGCAAGAGAAATGTAAAACAACTGATGTTTGGTCTTGTAAGTGTTTTCACCAAAATGGGAAATGTAGAACTATATAAAGTACTCCAGAGAGAGGTTCCCTAATTATGTGTATAACAACATAAAAGCACATTTTTTGTCTGTTTTACAATATTCTATGCACTCTTTACTGCTTTCCCATTAGAATCAGTAGCAATGTAACATTGTGTGCTGATAGAAACATATATCAACTAGCCTGACCCAATGGAACAAGGAATGTATCGCTGACTTTGTCCCAGGCAACTCAGGTTTAACTGGCAACCCCAGTACTGGAAGAAGCAAGCGGTGAGGAAAAGAAGTAAATGGGTATGACCCACTCATCTCTTCTGGGGGGAGGGTGTGAGTGTACATAGAGTCACAATGGGTAGACCTTACTTCCTAGTGCAGACCAGCAAGCTCACTACTAACGCTAAGTGGGTTCGGGCATGGATGCCTGGAGGGAATGCCCATTGAAGAAGGAAGGGGTCAGCCTCTACTCTTATCCCATTGCACAGCCCTCTCCTGTGCCTTGACAGGTACATGCAATAGAGACTGGGGAAACAGAAAGAAGAGAACCTCAAGCCACCCCAGATGGGTCTCTGAATGATGGCAACTCCCAGCTGATCCTCAACCTGGTGATTGGGAATAAATGGTCAGACTGGCTGTAGAAGAGGCTGATATCTGACAGCTGGGTAGCAAAGATTACAAAATAAATATCAACTGAAGAAAGCAGAAACCAGATATGATTTTAATTATGAAAGGAAATTCTGCAACTAGCATGCCATGATATTTATTTTAAGAACAAAATACATGCTGGTAAAAATATTATGATGGAAAAAATGCAAGAAAGTAATAGCGCACAATCAAAGGGCAGGAACTGAAGCAAAGAAGAAGCTGGAAACAGGACATATGAAGCAAATCAAGGGAAAAATAAAGAAAGCTAGGTGGTCAGAAGGTTTGTTCATGGGGAATTTAGAAAATCTCTTAATGTTGAAAATGATTAGGTCATGAACATGAATGTATCTTATTCCAAGATCTGGAAAATTGCTTAAAGATTCAGAGGCCAGTGAGCTAATTATTTACCACTGGAGAATGGTGCAGGGAATACAGACATCTTACTGAAAACCATCATTTATAACGATTTTCTAAAATACTGCCTTTATTTGGGAGGCAACATTTTAAAGTAATCAGCCATGCTGAATTAGACATTCTAGTATCTGTCTTATTTTGACATCTATTTGATATAGGAATGTGTTTACTTATAACTAAAAGGTAACTAAGCTAAGAATTAATGAATGTATAATAAGGACGAAGGCTGTAGCATGTTGAGATGGCATGTAAGAGAAAATAGTTGTGATAATATGCTGTACTTCTTAATCCACTACTAACACAAATGTCAGAGAGATTGGTGACTCAGTTGTTAGGCATTCAGAATCTCCATACACAAGGCTGGACACGTACAGAGTTAGAATTAGTTGTCTTCATGGTACCAAGATCTCTGACATTACAAGGTCCCTAAAGACCCTTTCCTAGGGCAAATATGAATGCAACATGGTGGTGGTCTAAGTGGGAGTGAATGACCTGGGACACAAAAGACTGAAGGGCATGCAGATGGACATGACATAATTTTCCATGCATGGGAAAAATGGATTTAAGACTCTGTTCCTTAGTGGAATCTTTCTTTCACTAAGGATGATGCCTAGGTACAAAGAAAAAGTACTGATTAATTGGTGCTATTTTAGGAGGATCCATAATGTGTTAGCATGGGACAAGATTGTTTATAGTCCAACATGTTCCATTTGTGCTTCTTGTTCAAAAGCTACAATGCACTGGGGAGAGCCTTTGCTGTCCCATAGTGTTTTTTTTTTTTTTTATACAGTATCATCAATATACATTCCAGTCTAGCAAGTTCATTAAACCCCAGTTTGACACTTGGCTCTTTTCAATGCAATCATCATCATCATCTTTCAGCTTTTCCCGTTAGGGATCGCCACAGCAGATCATCTCTTTCCATTTCTTCCTATCCTCTGCATCTTGCTCTGTCACACCAACTGCCTGCATGTCCTCTCTCACCACGTCCATAAACCTTATCTTAGGCGTCCTCTTTTCTTCTTACCTGGCAGCTCCATCCTTAGCATCTTTTTCCCCAATATACCCATCATCCCTCCTCAGCACATGTCCAAACCAACGCAATCTCGTCTCTCTTGCTTTGTCTCCAAACTGTCCAACATGAGCTGAACCTCTAATATACTGATTCCTAATCCTATCCATCCTAGTCACACTGAGTGCAAATCTTAACATCTTTAACTCTGCCACATCCAGCTCTGACTCCTGCCTTTTTGTCAATGCCACTGTCTCCAACCCATATAACATAGCTGGTCTCACTACTGTCTTGTAGACCTTCCCTTTCACTCTTACTGGTACCCGTCTGTCACAAATCACTCCTGACACTCTTCTCCACCCATTCCACCCTGCCTGTACTCTTTTCTTCACCTCTCTTCCACATTCACCATTACTCTGAACTATTGATCCCAAGTAATTAAACTCATCCACCTTTACCAACTCTACTCCCTGCATCCTCACCATTCCTCTACCCTCCCTCTCATTTATACACATATATTCTGTCTTAGCCCTGCTGACCTTCATTCCTCTGCTCTCTAGAGCATATCTCCACCTCTCCAGAGTCTCCTCAACCTGATTCCTACTCTCACTACAGATCACAATGTCATCTGCAAACATCATAGTCCACGGGGACTCCTGTCTGTCAACCTGTCCATCACCATTGCAAGTAAGAAAGGACTCAGAGCTGATCCTTGATGTAATCCCACCTCCACCTTAAACGGATCTGTCACTCCCACTGCAGTCCTCACCACTGTCACACTACCCTCATACATATCCTGTACCACTCTTACATACTTCTCTGCCACTCCCAACTTCCTCATACTATACCACAACTCTTCTCTAGGCACCCTGTCATATGCTTTCTCCAAGTCTACAAAGACACAATGCAACTCCTTCTGACCTTCTCTGTTTTTCTCCAATAACACTCTCAGAGCAAACATTGCATCTGTAGTGCTCTTTCCTGGCATGAAACCATACTGCTGATCACTAATCATCACCTCCCTTCTTAACCTAGCTTCTACTACTCTCTCCCATAACTTCAAGCTGTGACTGATCAATTTTATCCCTCTGTAGTTACTGCAGCTCTGCACATCACCCTTATTCTTAAAGATAGGTACCAAAACACTTTTTTTCCACTCCTCAGGCATCCTCTGACTTTCCAAAATTTCATTAAACAATCTAGTTAAAAATTCCACTGCCATTTCTCCTAAGCACCTCCATGCTTCCATTGGGATGTCATCTGGGCCAACAGCCTTTCCATTCTTCATCCTCTTCATAGCTGTCCTTACTTCCTCCTTGCTAATCTGTTTCACTTCCTGATTCACTATCCCCACATCATCCAACCTTCTCTCTCTCTCATTCTCTTCATTCATCAGCCTCTCAAAATACTCTTTCCATCTACTCAACACACTCTCCTCTCTTGTGAGTACCTTTCCCTCACTATCCTTTATCACCCTTACTTGCTGCACATCTTTCCCAGCTCTGTCCCTCTGTCTAGCCAATTGGTACAGGTCCCTTTCTCCCTCTTTAGTGTCCAATCTCTCATACAACTCTCCATACACCTTATCCTTAGCTTTCACCACCTCTCCCTTTGCCATGCGTCTCATCTCCTTATACTCATGTCTACTTTCTTCATCTCTTTGACAATCCCACTTCTTCTTCGCCAGCCTCTTCCTCTGTATACTCTCCTGTACTTCCTCATTCCACCACCAGGTCTCCTTGTCCTCCTTCCTCTGTCCAGATGTCACACCAAGCACCTTTCTAGCAGTCTCCCTTACTAGTTCTGCTGTAGTTACCCAGCTATTCTGTAACTCTCCACTGCCTCCCAGTGCGTGTCTTAACTCTTCCCTAAACTCCACTTCACAATCACCCTTTTTTAACTTCCACCATTTAATCCTTGGCACTGCGTTCACACTCCTCCTCCTCTTCTTGATCACCAACGTCATCCTACAGACCACCATTCTATGCTGCTTAACTACACTTTCCCCTGCCACCACTTTACAGTCTCCAATCTCCTTCAGACTTGCCCTCCTACATAGGATATAATCCACCTGTGTGCATCTTTCTCCACTCTTGTACATCACACTATGCTCCTCCCTCTTCTTAAAATACGTATTCACCACAGCCATATCCATCCTTTTCACAAAATCCACACTCATCTGACCTTCTGCATTCCTCTCCTTAACACCATACCTACCCATCACTTCCTCATCCCCTCTGTTCACTTCACCAACATGTCCATTAAAGTCTGCTCCAATCACTAGTCTCTCACCCTTGGGTACACTCACCACAACTTTATCCAACTCACTCCAAAATTTCTCTTTCTCATCCATCGCACACCCAACTTGTGGAGCATATCCACTAACAACATTCATCATTACACCATCAATTTCGAGCTTCATAAACATCACTCTGTCAGACACTCTCTTCACGTCTAAAACACTCTTGGCATATTGTTCCTTTAGTATAACCCCTACCCCATTTCTCCTGCCATCCACACCATGATAGAACAATTTGGACCTGTTTCCTAAACACCTGGCCTTACTTCCCTTCCATCTGGTATTTTGCACGTACAATATATCAACCTTCCTTCTCTCCATCATATCAGCTACCTCTCTTCCTATACCAGTCATACTGCCAACGTTCAAAGTTCCTACCCTCACTGCTACACTCCTAACCTTCCTCCTCTCTTCCTGCCTTCGGGCATGCCTTCACCCTCATCTTCTCCTCCGGCCAACAGTAGCCCAATTTCTAACAGTACCGGTGGTGGTCGTTGTTAACCCGGGCCTCGACCGATCCGGTATGGAAATATGAAATTTTTGCGCCATAAGTTATGTGGCAGAATTTTTACTCCGGATGCCCTTCCTGACGCAACCCTTCCCATTTATCCGGGCTTGGGACCGGCACAAAGAAATGCACTGGCTTGTGCATCCCCAGTGCAAACTGAATGTAAACCCCTTCATTGTAAGATGGGCTGCCAACTGGCTAACAAACTGGATGCACTATCAAAGTAGGTGACTCCACATCGGCTAGTAGATCTGTTACCATTAGGGTGCCACAGGGGTCCTACTGTTTGGAATATACTTCTCAGAGTCCAATAAGTAGACAATACTACTATCATATGCTATGCACCAAGTCTAACACTACTCCCCAAGATAACCAGGACATCTTTTCCTCTACTGAGGCCTGGCTAGATGAATACTAACTTTTTAAAATCCTAAAAATAAATGAATACTGTTTTTACTTGAATCTCTGTCAGCACAGAAACAGTCATTCAAGATCACACCAGCAAATATTAACACAACTAAAATACTTTCCAACACAAAGCTTCTTGGTGTCATAATTGATGAAAACTTAAAATATGATCAACACATCAATCAAGCCAACAAGAAAACTCACCAAAAGCTGGGCTTCCTCTACCAAAACAAACCCTTTCTCACTGAAATAGGAATTCTTTAGCAACATCTTGCCTCCTTCCTTCACTTCTCTATGTACCACCCATCCTGATTAATCTTCACTCCACTTTAAAAAGTAAACTAGAGATTTGCCACAATAAAATAGTTAAGTTTGCATCCAACTTACTAAACCATTTTGCCTGGCAAAAAAGAACCTACACTGACTTGAACTACCGAATTACCTTACCTACTCCCAGCTGCTTACTGCCTATAAAATAATAGACAGACCCAGCTCTGCTCATCACTACAAAAAATATTCAAAAATTACTTCCTACCTAGGAATCTCCTCTCACAGAACAAATGTCTCCTAACCAGGACCAAGTCCCATGGCAGTGCTTGTAACTCACTTTACTCAACCTATATTGCTAGGTAGTGAACCTCCATCTTGCCCTGTTGCCCACCCTAAAATAAGATAACACTGCTACATGTTTTAAGCACAGCCTAAAACATCATGTTCTTATCTTGAGTAAACCCAGCTTTCTTTCTGTTTCTCTTCTACTACTAATCTCTTTATCAATCACATTGACTATTTCACCTTTTCTTATCAGACTGTTTTTCTCTTTCTTTCACTGACAGTACTGCTCCTCCAACTAATCTATATCCTTAATCTCCTACTAATACTCCCTCCCTCCTTACCCCTGATCTCCTTACTTATCTAGTGTTATCACATCGTCTTTGATAACAGTACTTTTTCTACTTATGTTTTTCTTGATTATTACACTTATACCCCTCCACCTTCTTGTCTGTTTTCTGTTCCTGCTCTACTGACATCCACCCACACTTATGCCAAAATGCATTGTGAACCTAAGTGACTGGTAAGGGTCACATTTCACACCTCACGGTTGCCATTTAAACCAAACAAAATACTATTCTGGCAATACAATTAAAAGACAAATATGGCTATCTTGTATTTCAAGTAGCAATCCTGACAAGTGGCGACTATCTATCTAACTGTCTATCTGTATAAAATACAGTCATAAAATCATTTATTTATTTATTTCAGTTTGATGACCAGGGAGGTCCACTGGGCACAGGGAGCCCATTTTCAGTGGAGGCCCGGGGAGAAAAGCTCCGCATTACATAGTGATTATACACAGTTATTCACATAAAAATCTACATTACATAGTGATAATACACAATTATTCACATAAAAATCAAAATTAAGTGAGGTAAAAATATATATGCAGTTATACACAGTTATTCATATAAAAATCCAAATTAAATGAAGAAGAGTACAATTAAATACAATTGTGTTACACAGTGTGTTCACAGTTACAGTCAAAGTAAACAGAAATACAAATCAAAAATGATTAAGAGTCAGAGAACAACATAAGTTATATGGTTTCATGGTGTCAAGTATTTATGAAGGTATGATATAGAGTAGGAACAGGGAATTTACTGAGAAGAAGTTGAGGGTGCAGAATTTAATTTTAAGCTAAAGTACAGGAATAAGTCGTTGCAGATTATATTTTTAGCTAAAGAAGTTAGCTGAGGAACAGGAATATGTTCCCAGGTAAGAAGGTATTTGAAGTGTATGGAGGAAAAGGCAACCTGGAAAGAGGGGGGAAAGAGAAGTGAAAGAGAGCAGAGGTGGTAGAGGTTGAAGAGGGTTGTACAGGTGATCACTTTTACTGTTATGTCAGGTTAGGTTTAGGCTCAGAGGTAGAGAGAGGTTTATGGGGAGGTTTATGTTCATACTAAAACATATAATTTAACAGTGTGAAAGAGTGAAAAAAATAATTAATTAATTTCAGTAAAGATATTGTTACATCTGAGTCAGCATTTAAAAGCAAACATTAGGTACACATACATATAATAACAATATAAACATTAAAACATTATTTAGATACTTCTTTAGTCATCATCTGCACAGTGACTGCATTCCAAACATCTACCAATATTACTTGCAAGCTTATCATATGCATCATCAAATAACTGGACCATTAATGTATTACAACTATCTACAAATATGGCTTACAACTTTTGTATGTCTTTTTACCAGCTTTAATTGTACCTTGTTATTTACTGTATGTTGGTCTCTGGGCCCAGGTTGTGACTGAAAAGGGTTAATAGATCATCAATTCAGGAGCCCGGTTAGCAAATAACAAATAAGTAAATAAAGTTATATTTCTATACTTTATATGAGACTACTAATGTTCATATCTCATTTCATCTTAAACAATGTTTTCATCATTTTTATTTCATATAACATGCTGTGTTTGCATCTCAGGCTGTGCTCTCTTCACTTTGAGGAACTTATCTCTACAAGTAAATAAATAATTCTAAGCATATTTATGAATTTGATTATCTTCACTTAAAAAGGCAATGGGGGAATTTAATAAAGCCTATATGGACTTATTTGTCATGTAGGCATAGTGGCATAGTGCTTACATGGAAGTAAGCAGATGTGTGATCCAGTAAACAGAGCTGAGGGGTGTGCGTGAGAGTGCAAACACGGAAGTGTCCATGGCATGCAAATCACCTCATAAACAGGTGAAATTAATGCAAATGAGACTGGTAGAGTGATCCAGTAAACAGATAGGCAGTCGTGCAGATGCCATGTTGGTGTCCATAATGTACACAGAAAAATTATGTGTACAAGATGCAAAAATGACAACAGGGGCTGTAAAAGTGTACTGACAGTGGCAGAAATATCATCGGGGACACAGATATGTGCAAAACTAATCACCATATGTCCAAAACTGTATGAAAAATAATGTAAAATAATTTCTATTTTTTAATACCCTGGGTATGTTTGTGCAGTGCACTGCAGTGCGCAAACATGCTGTTATGGAAAAATATATAAAAATATTGTAAAAAACAGAATTTGTGAGTATGTAACAGTAATGCATTATAGGACCCTGTGTAGACAATGCTAGAGTGGTTACTGATGAGGCAGGGCCTGAAATTGTGTAATTTCCAGGTACTGTGCACAGATCTGTATGCAAATGACCTGGGGTTACTGAATAGCACAAATGGGTATCTGTGTCTGCAGATCCCATCTGTGTAGGTGCAGAACCATATTAGTGTCCACAGAAGAGGTAGCTGACATCAAAAGGGGGTGTGTTCACAAACCTTTAAGCTCATTGGAGCTCAGCAGTGCCTGTTTGCATGCTGCACCACTGAGCTGAGCAGGGGGCATGTACACTGACTGTTAAGCTGTGTTTATATCTGAGGCATGTGTTTTATCATGTTTGCAAGTGTTTGTGAGGTATGCCGCTGTGCTGATCATGACCTTCCATGGGGCTGTGTCTACTGACTGCTAAGCTTTGTTTATCTTTGCAGCGCTGGTTTGCGTGGCATGCCACACTGCTCAGCAAGGAAGGCTGTCTCAAAAAAAATGGCTGAGAAAGCCAATGATATATTAATTACTGATGAGCCCTGATTCATTTAAACTAAGGCCATTAAACCCTTTAATGATGTACTTGGCAGGTGGAATGTATCATAGGTAGCCAACCACACAGCTACTCCTACAGCAGAGCACTATAAAGGTTGCATACAGTCTACAATCTGATTTTTCACCCATACTCTGCACCATTGGAGTGCAGACTTGGGAATTTTAACTGACAGAATTCTAGCGGTGGCTGCAGGTCTGCTACATATGTATGTGCTAAATGCTGAGGTCAATGCAGCTGCTGCTGATGCTGACCATAGGCCTAGACTGAGAAGGAGAAGTGTGTTCATGCCCAGGGTAACCTACCAGGAGCTACATGAGCTGGAGACTGTAGAGCACTACAGGGTGGACAGGGACATACTGCAACAACTGACTGAGCTCTGTCAACCACAACTCAGACCCAGAGCCAACAGAGGGGAATCCATCCCAGTGGAAGCATAGGTATGTGTAGCCCTTAGTATACTAGCTACTGGTACTTTCTAAAGACCAGCAGGGTACATAGTGGGGGTCTCACAGGCATCTGCTTCCAGGATACTCCATCATTTCCTGGATGCCATGCTACCGCATGCCAGTGAGCAGATTTATTTTCTTCACACCCATGAAGAGAGGGCCAACAGCATGCAACTCTTCTACCATGTAGCACACTATCCTGAGGTACTGTGTGCCATAGATTGCACTCATGTACACATTGAGGCACCACCTGATGAAAAGGGTAGAATCTATGTCAGCTGCAAGGGGTACCACTTCATCAACTGCCAGGTCGTGTGCAATGCCCAGGGCATTATCATGAATGTGTGTGGTGACAGCCCTGGCAGTTATCATGAATCCCATATCTGGCATGCATCACAGCTGTACCAGATGTTTGATAGGGGGGACATCCCACATGGCCATTTACTTGGGGATGCTGGCTACGCCATGGAACCGTGAATGATGACACCCATCAGAAATGCACACATACCCACTAAAGAATGCCATAATGAGGCAAACACACAAACTAGGAACATCATAGAGCATGTGTTTGGGCTGTTGGAGTCATATTTCCAGTGCCTCAATATATTTGGTGGAGCCTTGCAGTACTCTCCAGCCATGTGTGCACAGATGTTCACAGTATGTGCCATGCTACACAATATGATCCTGCAAAACAGCTGCAATAGGATCAGCAAAGGGAACAGATACACAGCTCCCCACCAGTGCCTAGTTTACCACAGCTGTACCAATGGGGGATTTGGAGGAGGAACCCTCCTGAGGCTGTCCCTATAGGCAGACGTAGATGGGTGCAATATGCCCTGGCCTTGGCCAAGAGACAACACATAGCACATGCACTGACAACTAAGGCCCTAGGAACTGAGACCTTATTCTGACTCGCATACATATTAGTAAAAATAATGCCAGCCAGACCACACAACCTATACCTCACCATGTACTGGCTGTGAACTGCATGCATCAGACTGAGTTATCCCCAAACTACAGGTCTGTCAAATGCTGCCTTTGCAAGGTAAGGCACTCTCCTTTACGCCATTTGTAAGGGGTACTACAATATGGTAGCAAATGTATGGACCTGCTGCATCTATGCAAGGGAATATAGTGGGCTATATATAGTGTGTTGCTGGACTACTTGCAGAGATCTATAGTGGGCTACTGGGTTATTGCTACAGTTCTAACAGCCACTTGAGACAACAGGTACTTTCTTCACTATTATGTTTCCCATAATATCCACTAGGCCATATGGCTGGAAACTCCACGACATTATTCCAGGGAGATGCCAAACAGTGGGGTCACAAGATAGTCACACAACTGTCTATGCCAGCAGAGCATAGGCTGGTCATCCTCTACCTCAAGCACAGCAGTGTTCCCATACAACTGCTGTAAGAGTAAGTCTGCAATGACATATCAGCAAAGCAGACAATTCCTGTATGTTGTTGATATTGTGAGGAATGAAACATGTCTATCTGGCAGCTGGTGTGGCTCACTGGGCCAGGGACAGTAGCATGGGTGATGGTACTGTTGGTTCAAACCTGGCAGCATCCAACATCTTTAGCATGTCAGATACTCATATGGTGGTATTCCCACAGACTGTCATAATCCTTCAGTCCGTTACTGCAAGAAAGCTGGACAAAGTTAGAGTGAATGGGGGCAGAAAGGGCCATACCTACAGACAGACATTATACATGTTCTGAGTAACCTAGCAAGTGGCTAGTATAACAGCAGGCTGCAACAGGTCAGATTAGCTGCAGGATGTAAAGGCCACCACTCAAATGTGTCACTAGTTACAACTGCTGACAGTATAGTACCGGAAAAACACAAATATATGAGGAACACAGCAGACATATGGGGCAAAATGCTGGACAGTCTGCAAAAACATGTAGAGGGAGAAGTAGGTAGACTGTCACCCTGTGTGTGGTGTTATATCATTTACCCCAGTCATGTCATACCTCTCAACCTCTTAGAGCAGGAAATCTGGCCAAAGCCATGAATAAAAGTGGGACCAAGGCCCGCAAATAGGGACAGGTTTTAAATATTTGCTCCTACAAATATAGAATGTCGATAGAATAACAGGTTTTGGATTAGCATGAATCTCCTGGTGTGTATGGCATCTGAAACTCAAATGTCTGTCATTATTAATATACTTCAATCTTCACTGATTTGCCACTAATGTGCCAGAAACCCACAATGTTATGTGAAATGGGCCAAAAATATGAGGCAAACTTCTGGACAGTCTGTGAATCTCTGTACAGTTGTAAAGTATGAGTCACATATTAAGGTGAGCAAACAGCCAGGGAATGCCTTGGACGATATCAGGGAACTGAAATACTGTGGTAACAGGTACAGCAGTCAATGGCCTGCAGCACACATAATCCTGGAATGGAGTACAGGTAGCTCTGGCCTGGAGTCACCTTGTAAGTACTGACAATCACACTGGACATGCTCCTCACTTAGCTAACTTGTCCCCAAGTCTGTTGCCTCTACTGTCCAAAGACCTGCTATATGGAAATATGCCTGTATATACATACAGCTACATATACATATTTGTCTCTCCCTATCCCCCTCATACTTGATTAGTGTCTCTATTCGTATGTGGCACATGTGTATATATATATATATATATATATATATATATATATATATATATATATAATAGCAACAGGTATATATAGCTATATAAAGTACTATTTATAGACTCCCCACATATGTCTACATAGCACATTTACATAATGTACACACAAAACATTTAAGGAGACATCCCTGTTATACACGTTTATATAGATATGGGTGGGGATGTACGAATGTCCTCACATACCCCAGAATGCTGGGGTTATCTGCACTTACACATCACAACAGTTGTCTGATGGAACCAGACCAAGGTTGCAACAGTACATAATCCATTCACCCATAGACCCCTGTGCCTGTGGACTGTCACCCTGTAGACAGACATAGGTACACAGGTGGTGTAATGTACAATGGGTGCAACGCATACCTTGGACAAGCCATATTGTCCCTAGTCACATGTCCACCTATCAAACTGCAAACAGCCACATATGGCCAGACTGGTAAGTATACACACAGCAGGGATATTACCAAGTATCCCACCCCTAAAACACTAGATACAATAACAGTACACAGCAGTATCACTCTGCAGGCTACACACACTGTCTAACACAAGGTCACTTTGTGTACTCCACAAGTACTGTGCCTACATCAAGATATACACCAGACTTCGCCTGTGGCACCTGCAATAAGTACTGTGAGCTCTAGTGTGTCATACTAGATAATAGGAGTTTTAATCTCACATCATTCAACTCTGTGTAGCAATATATCCCTTCACAGCAGTGTGGACATGCCCATATGGGCTATCTCTGTGCAATGGTATGCATTTTATGGCCCTGTGACTGGCTGCTGACATCTAAATTCCCTCCTCTACAAGGCCTGCTGATGTCATACACCTTAAGAGCACTGGCTGAGAATGTCATAGCAGATACACTGTGTGGCGCATACAATAACTATTATAAACTATAGTGTGTACTACTAGCTAGATAGGGGTTCTAATCTCACATCATCCAACTTGTGTGTGCATCTGTGTGTAAATATATCCCCAAGAAGCACTTCAGACAAACCTATATGGGCTATCTCTGTGCAATGGTTATGCATTTTATGCCTGGTGACTAGCTACTGGCCTAAACAGTGGCCTCTTTTACAAGGCCTGTTGATGTCATCCACCTTAAGAGTGCTGGCTGACAGCATATTATCAGATAAACAGTGTGTCCTGTTGATGTCATCCACCTTAAGAGCATTGGCTGACAGTCTGATATCAGATAAATTCCGTGGCGCATATGAGAAGTACTGCAAGCTGTAGTGTATATTGCTAGATTGGTAAGGATTCTAATCTCACAGCACCCAGTGTGTGTCTGTGTGTGCGTGTTTGTGTGTGTGTGTGTGTGTGTGTGTGTGTGTGTGTGTGTGTGTGTGTGTGTGTGTGTGTGTGTGTGAGTGTGTGTGTGTGTGTGTGTGTGTGTGTGTGTTTAAATATATCCCCTTGCAGCACTAGAGTAATGACCATCCAGCCTATCTCTATGCATTGGTTATGCATTTTATGTCCCTGTGACTAGCCACTGTCCTAAATTGTCATTATCTACATAAGTATATTTAATGTCTGCCATCATCTAGATTTGTACATGCAGAAAACCCAGCTAACACATATAAAGGGTAGCAAACCTTGTCACAGGGTATGAAAGAATGATGACGTTGACTGTCCCCATTGTCCATGACACATTGTTCTACACATATGCACCTAGGGAGCCATGCACATATACTGGCATACCTTGCTGACATCATATTTCTACTGTGCTGTCTTGCCATCCTGTACCGCTGTATTGCCACCATGTGTCCATAGTTGAACCACTCAGACTCCTGAGACACAAACATACACAGGTCCATGACACACCTGCCAGTCTGTAACACTACCACCAGTGTACCATCAAGCAGCAAAGATACACAAAGTTTGATGTGTACTCAAGACATGTGGCCCACAACAACCTCCATGGCATAACACTACAGCACTACACAAATACATGTAAAGTAATGTAGCCACCCTGTGCATCAGATACATTTGCAGGTCCCTGCATTGATGGCATGAATAGCAGGGATGTGGCACAGGTATCATCATATGCACAGGGTGTGGTGTGGGTGTGCCAGAGGCCTAGGTTTTGGCAAACAGTTGACAGTATGTATGTCAGTCTGGAAGGAGTGCGGGTTAGACAGCCATGGAGAGGTGCTGTGTGTGTCTGTTGGTGACCTGCATGTGACAGTGGTGTTGGAGTGGAGCATGTACACAGTCAAGCTCAGTGCTAGCCCTACACATGCATATGGTGGACAGCTGTGGTCCATACATGGTACAGTGGACAGTTCACTGTCTTCAGCCACAAACATGGGAACTGGCTTCATTAGGAGTAGCACAAACACCACCATGCCCAGGGTGATATACAGTACTAGTCGCTGATGGTGACTGGTGCCTGCTGGGCCTGTGTCCCTCATAGGTTCATAGGTTCATAGGTAGATACTAGGCTATTGGCCCTAGGGCCTATACAAGCCCAGCCAAAAAGGTACCCTGGCTTTTGCCACCCAAGAAAATAATTTTCCTGTACCACTGTCGAGCAGAGCCACAGAGGTGAGCCCCAGGGTGAATTTCCTATTTCCCATCCAGTCATCAAGATTTTTCTTGAAGAGTGCTAATGAGGAGCTTTGTTTGATATAGATAGGTAGTTTATTCCAGAGTATGGGAAGTGTCTGGGACAGGAATCTATCCCTCCGGCATGTTCTGTTTATTGTGGTGACAAGGTTTAGGTCCCTAGAGCGTGTAGCTCAGAGGGATTGGGATTTCTTTAAGTGGAGCATGTCCAACAGCTCTGGGTTTGACATAGCTTTGTATGTTAGGCAGAGATCACCTCTGAGTAAGCGATATGCGACGGAGTAAAGCTGGAGTTTTTTTAGATGGTCAGCATAGGGCATCTGTTTGAGACCGGTAATCCTTTTTGTGAGGTATTTCTGCGACCTTTCCAGTTGTTGGAGATGTCTTGTGAGGTACATACCAAAAGGGGAATTGTACTCTCTAATGGGTCTAATGAATGATGAGTAGCGGGGAACAATGACTTCTTTTTTCTGGATGAGAAACTTTTTGTGATGAGGTGTGCCACATAGAAGGATTTCCTGACTACTGTGGCAATGTGATTATCAAAGGAGAGACTACTGTCCACCTGGGTCCCAAGGTCTCTTATCACACATTCGGTGTTAAGTATACTACCACCTATGTTGTAGTTCATGGGTACAGAGTTTTTACCAAACAGGTTGACAATGCACTTTTTGGCATTGAGCTTGAGGCCATGGCTTTGACACCAGGCATCTGTCTCAGTGAGGCCCTCTTGTAGGATGTCCACACCATTAGGAGTTTCGATTATGGCTCCTAGTTTGCAGTCATCTGCGAACTTCATTAGCCAAAGACCTTCTGTGTTAGCCTGTACTTCAGAGAAGTAGATACCAAACGGGAGAGGACCCAGGACTGAACCCTGTGGTACTCCACTTGTCACTGATCTGAAGTCGGATTTGGAGTCTGCTACTTTCACAGTGTGTGTTCTGTCAGTGAGCCAGTTGGCAACCCATCTTGTGACATAGGGATTTATACCTAGTTTAGGGAGTTTATCTATAATTCCAGAGTGGGGGATGGTGTCAAAAGCCTTGGCAAGATCTAGATAGGCTGTGTGAACAACCTTACCCTTGTCTGTGGCTTTGGTGACTGCTTCAAAGAAGTCTATCAGGTTTAGGAGACATGATCTGCCATTTACAAACCCAAAATGGGTGGGATCCAGAGTTTGGAGGTTACCAATTTCTTTGTTTATAAGTTCCATGATGATACGTTCCATGGCCTTGCAGACCAGGCTCGTCGGGCTAATGGAGCGGTAGTTCCCAGGGTCTGTGGTGGCTCCCCCCTTGTGGAGTGGGATAACCATTGCTGTGCACCATTCAGCAGGCACAAAGCCTGAGGTGAGGCTATGATTGAACATGGTACTTAGGCGGGGTGCCAGTTTGTTCTGTAGTTTGTGTAGAACGCAGCCTGGGATGTTGTCTGGGCCCATGGATGCTGTGTTCTTGGCTTTGGAGAGTGTGGTTTTTACCTGTGCAACCGTGATTACAGGAATGTTGCATTCTTCCAGTGCAGAGATGGGCTGTTTAGGGGGTGAGATGGGGGTAAAGTTAGCACTGAACCTATCTGCCAGGATGTTGGCAATATCAGTTGGTTCTGTATATTTAGTGCCATTGTGCTGTAACTCAGAGCAGATCTGAGTGTTGACATTCAGATTATTGACATAGCTATAGAATGCTTTGTGGTTGTCTTTAGAATCAGTGGCGATTTTGTTTTCGTAACTAGCTTTGGAGGATTTTATCAGGGATCGCAGCTTCTTACTGAGGCTGACCATGGGAGTTCCTCCACTCGTGATATTTTACTCTCTTTTGCAAGAGTTTCTTCCTTCTGTTGTACAATTTGTTTATGGCAGGGGACCACCAGATTGGCTTCCTTTTTTTGGAGGATAGCGTCTTGGTTCTGTTTGGGATAGCACAATCCATGCACTCATGTAAGAGCTTATAAAGTGCAATTGTGTAGGATTCAGTAGTCGTAACTCTATTGTCCATCTGCATGGGTGTCATTAAGTTCATCACTTCTGTCTTAAGAAGCATGAAGTTGGCTTTTGAGAAATATTTTATTATGGTTTTCTTAATGGGGGGGTGGAGGCAGGATGTTGATATCTAGGGTAATTAGCTTATGGTCGGATCGGACCAATGAGGCATTGACTTCAGGTGTCACGGGACTCCCCATGATTACATGCCCATAGCCTGCCATGTCATGGTGTGGACAGCACCCTCCCTTCTGTAGTGCTGGTGGTACTGCCACTACAAGGAGTGTGAGGGTGCATGGCCACGTGGACTCTCAGCAGATGTTGTTGCTGACCTACAGCCACATGTCTGATGCCCTACTCCTACCACATGTTCTAGCATAGACAATGTGCGGTCAAGGACTGACAATGTCTCACCCCATCGTCTGTCCACTACATCAATGAAACAATGCATGGCATCACCAATATGGTGGAGGGAATCATGGATGTCAGAGAGTGATGGATCCATGACCCTGAGCATCCATCTGGTGTTGCATTCGGAACATGCCAGTACCTCCATGACAGACCGAAACATGCGTTGAGTGACCCATGATGTGACACCTCTGACAGGTGGTGGATGGGCAGCAGTCCTCCTTCGAGCACCTTTGTCAATCTGCCTGTGTGGGACCTTGCCAGCCCTCTGGCTATGGCTATTGTCCACACTCACTGATGTCATAGTTGCCACACTATCCTGTTCAATGCCACCACACTCTGACTGTCCAATATCTGTGGCCGCAGGGGACTGGGTATGTGTGGGCATACTGACTGTGTGCAGAGACAATGGGAAGGAAGTGGGATGTCAAACTATGAGGCAGATTCAACCCCTAGCAACCCCACCTGTCCCTCACTATGGCCACCATCATCACCACAGTCTGATGAGACACAGACATCAGGTTGTGAGGGGGATGCACTCCAACTCCCTGGGTCACCTGTGAGGAGGAAGACAAAATAAGGACATTACTAACTGCACTATTATGTATGGTAATCCACACACAGCTTATAGATACAAGTTGATTTGTGTATTTGAATTTAATTGATGGTTTTTGATTGGATAAGTGACAAAGTAGGATGTATATAAGTGATTTTATGAATGCATGGAATTATCTGATGAAGTCCAGTGGATAGGACGAAAATGCATATGAGTTTTGGAATTGCGTTAATAAAACTCTAGTATTTTATTGTACTCCTGGTTCGTGGTGGATTAATATTGGTTCCGGAGATGTTCTTGAGGGAATTTGCCTGTTTACTTGTGTTCTTGGTGTTTGGTCGAGCATTTACGTGGTTTGTAATCCACACACATACACATACAGGTGAGGAACTACACCTGCGTTACACATACCAGTGTTATTTCCAATCCCATGCACAACACACAAGCAGACTACAACATGCACAGACAAGACAGGCCCTTTATAACATGCACTGCAGCTATGTCTGGTTATTGTTGATAGTACTATACATCTGTGTGATAAGCAATATGTCAGTGAATGTGATAGACCTACACCTAAAAAAGAGTGCACCCATCTTGAGCATACTATGCCGGTTCTAATGTCACTGCCTCAGGTATGTACCATCATCATATTGTGTGTGAACAGGCATCTGTGAGTGATTGCCTCCCATATAGCAGATTACATAGGCGTCCTCAAAAATAAGTGCATATGTGTTACTGCACCTGCAAATATACAACTGTGATTACCCATTTAAAGCATGTCAGTTAAGCCCTCCGAAATTTAACATACAAGTATTGTACTCTGGCTAAGCATAACAGTTGTGCCTAAAGCAAAATATCAGCCGTTAACATTCATAGGGTATATATGATCCATACAACAAATGTAGCACACATACCAGGTGCAGATACTTGGACTCTGGCCACACCTGATGTACCTATAGAAATGTGAGAGAGACGTATTGTCAGCAATACCAAATGATTGTTACAGGGTTATATCTGCTGATATCAATATGTACAGTAGCTAATGTGATACTGCCTACATTGCTGACATTTTGAGTATGTGTGCACAACTGTGAGTTAAAACTAGACCACACACCCCAAATCAGATACACCTGACACCCATGTACTGGTATGCAGAGGTTGCGACAATGGCTGATACAGTATTACACTGATGAACACAGGAAGCTTACCTGGATGCTCCTCTGCTGTGGATGCTGTGGCACCCACCTCCACGATGTATGGGTGATGGATGCTTGGGAGCTGGTGGTAGTTCCCAGGTTTGCCAGGAATTCCCCTGTGGCTGAGAGTGGTTGTTCCACTGCAGACCCTCCACTGGTGGAGCATGGTCCCTGGCCACAGCGGCAGCCATTTGCCATACAGCATTGACCATATCTGTGGCCCAGTGCCAGACCTGCTCGTAGGTTCTGTCCTGTAACCCTACATTGTTGACTGCTGTGATGAGGTCAGCTCACAGTGCTGCATGTTGAATGCATGTTGATCACGATTGTGGTGAGTCCTGGATAGCAGAATGATGGGATACAGTCTAAGGCCATCCAGGATGACATTATTTTCAGCCTCTGAAAATGGCGGGTGCCTCCTTCTATACATCGTTTCTGAAGAGAAGGAACACATCACATGACCAGATACATTGATATCCACTATGTACAGACAAATGTACATCCAAATGTAGTGAAAGTTTTGAAACATGAGGAGACTAAATCTAAGATGATGTCTCTGCTTAATTTAGCAGAAGCATATCAATGTCAAGCAGGAATGGAAATCAAACCTGAAGTAGATAAAATACAGGCAGCAACTGAATGTGCTAAAAAACAAAAGAAAGAATATAAGGTGATGGACCAGATGAGAAGGCAAGAAACGTGGAAAAAACATAAATATAGTTGCAAGTATAGAGCACTTCTGGAAGAGCCTCATATTGATCAAGAGCAAATGCATGAATGATTAAGGAGAGGTGAATTCACATCAAGAAATAAAAGGTTAATATTGGCAGCCCAAGATAGTGGGCTACGTACACACTGGTTTACAAAGTCCATTGAACATTGGGAGAAACAGACATATATAGGTTTTGTAAAACCGAATTGGAAACAGTCATACACCTTGTTGCTGGTTGTGATGCATTAATGGCAGAAGGACTGTATACTGAAAGGCATAATAATGTGGTGAGACTGTTACACTGGAGATTGTGCAAACATTATGGTATCGAAGTGGCTGAAAAACACTGGAAACATGAGCCACAAAGAATCATAGAAAATGATAAAGTTTATATCACATGGGATCATCCAGTACCAACAGTTCAAAAGATAGATGCTAGAAAACCAGATATAGTGGTCCAAGAAAAGAAGACAAAAGTAGCATTGATAATTGAAATCGCCACACCTAGTAACTACAGTGTCTTGCGTACAGAGAGGCACAAAGTCATAAAATACCTTGATCTGCAGGCAAAAACGAGAGCCATGTGGAAGAAAGATACCCAGACAGTTCCAATAGTAGTAGGAGCAACTGGTCTTATAAAAAAGAATTTGCAATCATATTTAGATATGTTATCAATTCAGGATGGATTGGGTGGAGAAGAGTGTCCGGAGTGATTTATGACAGACGAATACCAGTAAGAGTGAAAGGGAAGGTCTACAAGAGGGTAGTGAGACCAGCTGTGTTATATGGGTTGGAGACAGTGGCATTGACAAAAAAGCAGGAGATAGAGCTGGATGTGATAAAGTTAAAGATGTTAAGATTTGCACTGGGTGTGACAAGGGTAGACAGGATTAGGAATAAGTATATTAGAGGGTCAGCCCAGGTTGGAAGGTTTTGAGACAAAGCCAGAGAGGCAAGATTACATTGGTTTTGACATGTGCTGAGGAGGGATGCTGAGTATATTGGGAAAAAGATACTAAGGATGAAGCTACCAGGTAAAAGGAAAAGAGGAAGGCCTAAGATAAGGTTTATGGATGTGGTGGGAGAGGACATACAGGTGGTTGGTGTGACAGAGCAAGATGCAGAGGACAGGAAGAAATGGAAACAGATGATTTGCTGTGGCGACCCCTAATAGGAACAGCTGAAAGAAGATGATCAATGCATGTAACACCGTACAAACTGCAGAAGGAGTCATTACTGGGCACATTGCCGGTGCTGTGAAGAGCATTTCTGGCTAACACCAAAGAGTAAAACAATACTAATTTTATGATCTTTAATCGTACTTTGACTTAGAAATGGGGTCCATTCCCGTTATGGTATTAGAAACCCAAAAGACTTGGAAAAATTAAAAACTACAGACACTGCACATCCAAGGTGCCCTGCACTATCTACTGCTACCTCCCATGCCATAGCCTGCAGTCTATTAACACACTATGTATATTGCTAACACAAACATAATAGTAATACTGGTTATGTCTCTGTGTGCCGTGACAGAGTATGCTGTATGTCTCCACACCCATCAATGCCATCTACTGTGCTGTGTCCCCTGTGGGCAAAGTCTCACTACTATGTCATATGGCCACTGTCAGACACATAGGTATGCGTTATTACATGTATGTGGGGACAGTCCAGCAACATCACTGTGCCACAATGACAGGCATGAATGAAAACCTGCTGTAGTCTATCCTTCCTGCAGGCTTTATACCTCTCCAGTGCACAGATGTTTGCCGAATGTGTATGTGTACTTGATGTATGAGGTCCTTTTGGCAGACACCTGTGGACGTCTAGCAGGTGGTTAGCCAGTAATTGCTGGTTATTCTCAGAATATGGTGAATCTGGCTGTCACACACCAGAACCCTCAGAAAACAGTTATGCTACAGTAATATCTTTCACTCTATTCATACTCTTACTTTGTATGACCAACATGTACACTCTGTTGCTGAGGTTTGGCCTGTGTCCCCCCCCCCCATAATACTGGCTATGACCTGACTTCCTACTGTAGGGGGTTGCCAGGTATGTCAGCCATAGCTATCAAGCAATGCCATACAATTGTCAAATAAACTGTGACCTAGCCAGAGTACATCAAGGACAGTCATGGACACCTTTACAATGTCTGACCTATACCTGTGTGACATTCACAGACTGAGAGGTGCTGAATGACAGTGCATCATGTGGTATAACAGCTGTATCCACCCTTACTTACTGTCAATATGTCTACCACATAATCCAGTTGAATTTCTACAGGAGCCGATCATTGTAGGAGGAAGTGAGAGGGACACAGCTGTGCTGTAATTCACAGCAGGCACAGTTGAGAGGCATACCTGTAGCTGTTTACAGCAGAGTATCAACTAGATGTCATTACCAGAGATGTACTAGAAGCCTACTGTTGTAATCCCTTTTCCCCATAACTGCATCCTCCCATTTGCATGCAGTTATATGGGGACTTGTATTACATACCTGGTAGAGTAAAGTAATCCTTTTGTGAAGAAATCCTGCAGAACAGTGCTTGATAAATCTCAGTATTTTGTGGTATACCAAGTTACAGACCTGTTTACCATAGGTGCTTGCTTGCCTTTTGTGGGTATTACTCATTAACAGTCAATTGCCTGTGCACCAATCCATGGCTCAGACTTACTAATTGCATCCAGAACAGCTGTGTTGCACTTTCATTAGCCAATGACATGACAGAACAGTGCAATATTTAAGGCCTTCATGTAGGTCTTAGCCCATTTCTTAGTTTGTGAGATGCACATTCGTGAGGTGTGGAGTCTACAGCATCACACAGGGTGAGTACTAATATTGTCCACTTTTGAGATTTATGAGGTCTGTCCACACTTTTCCATGCTATGTTTGGCCATTGTCAAATGACTTTATGAGTATCTGGCAGTTCAGTGCTAAACATTGTGGGTTGAGGTCAATAAGGGGGAAGAGACATGTGGGTGTCAGCCATCATACTCATCAGAATATGCATGCTGCTGCAGTAGCTGCTGGTTTATCAGCTCTGTATGTTTGTAGGGGCAGACTGTGACACATGTCCCTGTTGCTTGACCTTTGCCCCATCCCTTTATGTATGGGTGTCGTGTGAATTCCTTGTTCTAGGGGATTGTGAGGTATGGTAGGTCTGTAGCAGGTAGTGTAACATACAGCTGCATATGTTGCAGCCTGCAGCTGCTGCTGTTTGCTTAGGACTCATAGTGGGGAATGTGAACACGTTGGAGGACAGCAAGCTGTATGTCTCACTGAGGGAGCAGTGTCAGCTCTGTCATCACAAAAGAGACAGGGTGAGGGTACCATAACAGTCCAGTTAAGGCATGTGCTTAAGGTGCATCTGTTATGTAACAGTGCCAATGAGAGAGTAGTAGGAGACATATACAGTAGGTAGGTTATACAAATATGTGCAGTGTGTCCATACCTACAGTTCTTTGACTTGCAAACATGTGTAGCAGTTAATTCAGTAGGAGCAACCTGACCGGTTTTGGTTAAAATTGCATGACATAATTTTCAGTATTGACTAGAATGAAATAGAAGTGCAACACACTGGATTTGAACCCAGGACTGTGGGTGGCAACAGCATGCTACTTGAATGGCATTTAACAGATTGAGCTACTGAGTCACAGCTGCAGTAGGTGTATTTGCAAGATATATGCCCACGCATACAGTCTGTGACACAGGAATTGCATCAGCATGTGTTTACTGTTGGGTATGAGGTGTGACACTCAAATGTCTGTCAGGATTTTCTTACCTCAATCTTTAATGCCTTGCAAGTACTGTAGCAGACAGATATGATTTTGTGAAAATGTAGCAAAAATAGGGTGCACAACTGTGGACATTCTGCAACAGTCTGTACAGTTGACAGCTATACCTGCTATCCCAGGCCTCACACACCTCCATTAATATTTATTTGGCTGTGTACTGGTGTAGTGTCTGCATCACAGTCCCAAATACACTGCTAATTTCCCCATTATATGTACTTGCGCTGTGTCATTGGCAATCAGGATATGTTTATGGAAATACCAACACTACTTCCGAGCGGAGTGGCCTAGTGGATTAATGCACTATCCTGTAGTTGACATGGGCCTGGTTTCGAGACTTGGCACTGCATGATTATTTTGCAGATGTGCCTAACAGGGTCAGAAACACAGAAAGTGATTAAGGCACTTTTAAGAAGTTTTAAGCTGGTATGCTCAGTGCGCTGCTCTACTTAAACCTGTGCTAATTTTAAAATAAGAAAAGAAAAAAAGGGGTGAAAGGAAAATGGTGAAAAGGGAGCAAACATGGAGAAAACATACTGAAATGCTTGTAGAGATGTGTAGGAAGGGTGTAGGAAAGGACCATAGCTCTCCATTTCTTTTCCAGCAAGAGCTGTGCAGGTTGAAGAGAATTTGGAATTTGGAGCTTCACACCCCAGAGAGAAGGGTGAGGGCAACATAACTGTGTTGATTAATTCATTTAATTGATTGTGTCCAGTGGATGTGGGCATGAAATGGAGAGTTGTGTATGGGACGATTTTATTTGTGGGACAAGCGCCCTTTTTTTTTAGGTGAGAGTGGAATGTTGATGAAGGGATATATGTATGTGTGGGGAGGTAAGTTGGGTAGGAAAGGTTGCATTTGCAAACAGACAAGACAAACAAGACAGCATACAAGGGCAGTATGTTACACATGAGAGGGTAAATACCTTAGATGGGGAGGGTGTTGTAGAATCAGAGAGCTAGGAGCCTCCAGATGGCAGCAGTGAGGCTGAGCTCCCCACCCATGGGCAGTCAACACTGCTCCTTCAAAGCCCCAAAGGGGGCTGTGCTTGAGGCTGGGCACTGGGGCCACCTTGCCCCTCCAGGTTGGTGAGTCTGCCCTCAATCCAGTGTTAGGCGATTCTTGTAGCCACGATGTACTATGATCCTAAGCACCATCACCGGTAGCTGTTCCTGGGTGACAACCCATCCTCCATCCCCACTCCCAGGGGGGATGGGCCTCATCCTCTGAGGTGGTTTCACAGGGTCAGCAGAAGAGGCACCAGTGGCTTGGGTCCCAAATGTGCTGGGACCTGGTGCCATGGCTGGCTGAGGTAGGGTAGGCAGATCACCAGGAACCAGCCTACCCAGTCGAGCTATGGTGTTGAGGTATTTCAAAGTGTATAGGTTAGTAGTGAACATAACATTTAGTTAGTTATAACAGCATGCCAGAATGTTGCAAATAACTCAGTAATATAACATTGCATAGTATATGGAACACAACAATAAGTGAGATTGCAGTAGTATAGCAACAGCATGCCAGTAACAGTTACAGCTTAAGGCCAACAACATAGGTAATTCAACAAGGTATGTTAGTATGCAACCAATGTAATACATAACAATAATAAAACACAAGGCTCAACATAACATTTTGTGAAGAACATATGTTAATAGTAAACCATAACTTATGTATAACAATATTAAATCATGATGCAGATAAGGGGTAGGGGGAGAGAGAAATACAGTCCATTAATACCAGTATAAGCTATATTGTTTCCAAAAGTAGTCTTATATACTCTACAGGTCTGCCCTTCCTTTATGTATACATGTGTCCTATAGCTTCTGTAGCATGTACATACCTCTCAATCTATCCTCATGGGTCAGTATGGGCCAAGCTGTAACATGTACAGGTACGCAACTACTGAGGACTATTGCATGTCAGGGGACAGATATGACTACCAAGGTGTACTGTGGACTTATGTAATGTAACTATGCTATTGACATAAATCGCACCCATGACAGATCTGTTTAAACAATTATCAAAAAAACTACAATTATGGGGGGTACGGTGGGGGGAGGGGAAACAGCAACAACAAGGGCTTTCATCGGTGGAAAGGTTAGATCAAAGTAGATTTGAATCAGAGCCTATTCAAGATCCAATAGTAGTTGAAGGAAATATATGTAGGTATAAAGATTATATTATATACAACTATAGCAATAAAGAGCTAAATTAAGTTTATTTTACACTTTTTTCAAAAGGATTCAAATTTGTACCAAATAGGAAGGCGGACATTAGTAAAGTTTTAATAGACCTAAAGCTATTTTTAAGAAAGAAAAATTTTGAGCTCCTATTTCAAGGACAGAACATTAACGGTCCGAAAACAGATTTGTTAAGCAAAAGGAGCACGTATAACCCCCCCTTACATCCACAATTAAAAAATTTTGAAGTTCTTATGGAAAAGAAATTAAGGTCTGAACTCTTTAAGAACAAAATTATTCATAATCTTACCAAGGAAGAGAACAATTTATTAAGGGAGATAAGATATGACTTGTCATTAAGAGTTATGAAACCAGATAAAGGGGGTGGTATTGTTATTATGGATCAAATAATTTATGAAGCGAAAATGATGGACATATTGGAGAATTTGGATAGGTAAGTTAGAGCTTCGCTCAATTAAATTAATGTAGGAAATAGAAAAATATATTTAGTTCTAAATGATTTATTGTTGGAAGGCTCCATTGATCTACAAACCTTCAAATACCTACATGTAGAAAAACCAAAAGTACCTACCATTTTTGGAGTGCCAAAGGTGCATAAGAATGTTGAAAATCCCCCAATGAGACCCATAGTAGCCTCGGAGGGCTCAGTAACAGCACCCTTGGCCAGGTGGTTAGATGTTAAGTTAAAGGGCCTATCTTTGGAAGGGCAAGGGGTAGTTAAAGATTCCTGGGATTTGTTACGGAACTTAACACAAGAAATTTATGATAAGAATATCATTTTTATTACCATTGATATTGTAGACTTATTTTCTTCAATACCATATGAAGAAGGTATGAAATGGTTTGAAGAAGCACTGGTAAAATATGGTAAATTTAGTAACAATGATTTTTATCTTATTTTAACATTAAAGGACTTAGTATTAAGCAACAATTATATTCATTATGAAGGAGAGTTCTTTAAGCAAATCCAGGGGGTGGCAATGGGGGCGAGATGTGCCCCCACATATGCTAATATTATTTTGTTTGCCTGGGAAGATAGATGTATAATTAATTCTAAATATACACATTCTTGGAAATTTTACAAGCGGTTCTTGGATGACATGTGCTTCTTATGGGTTGCTTCTGAGGAGGAATTTTCTGCTTTCTATAAGCATATTTCAGAGTCAACTGATTTCTTGGTCTTTACCTATCAATGTGATAAGAACACTTTAAATTATTTAGATATTTCTATAGGTAAGGGTGAAGAAGGTTTCTTCTCAAAAATTCATAGAAAGGAAACCTTCTCGAATTCCTATTTAGCTTACAACAGTGCTCACCCTTACCATCAGAAGAAGGGTATCATCAAGGGACAATATTTAAGGGGAAGCCGAATGACATCAAGGGAATCAGATTTTAATGAGGAGTGTAGGAAGTTGCGTGAAATGTTTGGAGATAGAGGCTACCCCATGAACCTTGTTGAGACGATAGGGAATGAGGTTAGGACAGCAAGACAGGATAAATTTAAACCCATTTTGGGAGATAAAACAGGATTGAATGAAGTAAAATCAAAATTAGATAAATATGAAGGAGAAAGTAATTTTGTAGTGGATTATAGTGGGGACGTAGTGAAAATAAGAAAAATTTTAGAAGACGAATGGAACAGATTTGGAGAAATCTCGGATCTTGAATGTATTTTTGAATTACCACTAAAATGTACTTATCGAAGGGGGAAAAGTTTAAAGACTATCCTGGAGGGTAAAAATGAGATGAATATAGTCAGAGATGGAAAAGTAGGAACTTTTAAATGTGGAAGATGTCCCCAGTGTCCATACATTTGTACAAAGGAGAATATTTTTATAGGTTGTAGGGACAGATTGATTCAGAGTAGACATTTTGCGAACTGTGAAACCATTGGGATAGTGTATGTAGGGTTGTGTGACCACTGTGATGCGTTTTATGTGGGTAAATCGGAAAGGAAGTTGAAAAATAGAATATACGAGCATAATTATGATATTAGAACTAAATGCACTAACAACACACTTTATAGATATAAAAAAAGCTGCCAGGAAGCAAAGTTTAGCTTTTTTGTTTTAGAAGTGGTGGAAAAGGATGTAAGGGGTGGTTTATGGGAAACTTCTATAGAATATAAAGAATTATTGTGGCAACTATCATTGGAAGCTAATAAACTTCCAGGTTTGAATGATGCAGTTTCCCTTGCCCCGGTGCTAAAGTTGAGAGCAGCAAAACTTTAGGTAGTTTTATTGTTAGGATTAATTTTGGATTAAATCCATTGTTCCGTACTAGCTTTGGTGGGTTACTTAAATTAAAGGAATAATTTCACTGTATTTTATCCTGTTGAGCAAAACTAGATTTAAACACTAGATGGTGCTATTGGCCACAAACATTGAAAGCCTATGAGTATTTTATAAGGTATTTTTAATATGTATTTTAAATGTATGTTTAATCGTCTAAGTATTAAAAATATTAAAAATATTAAAATGTTTTATGAATAGGGTAGAGAGAATGATGGTTTTAAATATTTTATATACAGTAATTTTTGTAAACATTAAAAAAATGTTTTAAAGTGTATGGTTATGTATTGCATGCTATTATGTGGATGTATTTAATTCGTTGAATTACAAAATTGTCTTTATAATTAATTTTAGGTAATTAGGTTACAGGATATATATAGATGGGTGTGTTTTAGGTATGCATTCTGTTTTTTTTATCTGAAGAAGTCATTCGAAACGAAAATGCAGGGTGTATTGAATAGCGTTAATGTGTTTGGAGTTCTGTAGCTCTTGGTGCAATTAGCTGTGGTGTGTGCTACAAAAGGAGTCGAGCTTCTCATTCTACCATTGCTCTGTTATTGGTTTTTCATGATAGATCTGTGACAGAGTGGTTAGGCAACAGTGATCACAGTCCATGACAGTGTGACACTTGAGAAACATGTATCATGCACAGTACAGAGAGTTTATGACTATCATGCCATCCTTGGCAGGCATGGAGTTAGACTATCAGCAGGCATTCACAGACACACCAGGTATACAGCCATACCAATAATACACATTTTATTTATTGTATTAACTTTTATTAGTATTATACTTGTTGCCTTTATTTTCTGAAGTCTTATTACATTGCTGAGCAATGCTGTTAACACTCTGTTACATCTGAACACACACATTATTAACACATTCTAAAGGATACTGCAGCCATTTATTTACCTGTAATTCCTTTGGGGAAAACATATTTTAACATTACATAAGTGATTCAATAATATGTACGAGTACTTGTCTCTGGACTCAAGCCTTGGTCTGTGTGTGCCAAAATGTACATCAGATCTTGCATTAATCAAACTGAGCTACTGAGCTACTGCTGCATGTTGATTGACTGATATTTGCCTAGAGCTCACCTGCTAACAAAATATGACCTGGTAATAGAAGTAGATTGTTATACAAGACTGCACTAACAGTTGAACACACATGCATGAGATTCATACATGACAGAGATTTTAGGTGGACTGTACATTAATACCTATAATGCAGGAGTACACCATATACCCTTAGTGAGTGGAAATATCTGTTTTGTGTAGAAACCATATCGAAGAGCTGGGTTGGCTACCTGACCCATATACGGTTGCAGATGGTATATTTGCAGTCTACAGCTATTACAGTTCTATTCTTGCCTGAAGCAGCGTACTTCAGAGCAACACTGCATGTAGCTGAAATGAAATGGTTAACACAAGACAATCCTGATATATACAATATACCTTGGGAGTTCCTATTATTGCTTCAGATCTTAGTGCAGAACAAATATCATACTACATTATATATTTTAGTACAGGTCCAAATCTACAGTTTAGCAGGACACTCTTTATTAGCTAACCTTCAGTCACTTAGTGGTATTCTTTGTGCTTATAGTTCACAGCAGGTGTAATACTCGATACACACATGTTGCAAAATACAACTTTATTAGGGGTGACTTCATGCAGTGAGTTGTATATTTTTCCAGTCTTTATTGCAGAACAGTTTATATAATGTAGGTGTTGCAATACAGTTGTAATTCCACAATTAATGCAGTAGAAACTTTATTTCCTTAACATTCTCAGGTTTCATCCTTTCATCTTTGTTAAACTATACCTGGCATTACTCACTTATTGCAGTCCAACTCTATGACCACATACATTGCAGTACAAGCAAAACTACATATACCTAATGGAAGTTAATACATTACTCCTTCTTGTTATATGACTATAGATTGCAAGATACATCTGTACTCACCACACTCACAGTGCAACCTGGCCAGGTGCCCTGCATAGGCCTCTAGGTTGCAAGCTCTCTCCTCTTTAGCTGTAGGGAGAGAAGCACCCCATTATGAGTACCTGTTTATCACACATTCAGATTAGGTTCATAGGTTCATAGATTAGTACTAAGCTAACTGCCCTTGTGGGCCATTTTAAGCCTATCCAGTTACCACATGTGAGAATCAAACCCTGCACCTTGTGTCTGTAAGTAAGGACCTTAACCATTATGCCAACCTCCCACCCCACAAAACAATGCAAACAATACTTACAAACTTGGGGGGTATTCCCATCTCTAGCATTCTGGACCCAGGTGTCCAGAAGCCTCCTCTTCCATTGCTTCAGATCGTCAAAATGATGATGGACCTGCTCACCTGTGTGGGGGATACCTGTAGCACTGGTGAGATCATGTGCCAGCCAGTCCCAGGCTTCCAACTTGTACTACAATCCTTGGTACTGGCCCTGCAGCAGCTGGATGTCCTGGTATTTTACAAGTAGTCCAACCATGACCTTGGACTCCAGAATGCCCCACCATTGTGCCCCTCTCCAACACCTGTCATAGCTCCTGCTAGGTTCAAACTCCCACTGGTTCTGTTGTATTCCCACCTGTTGCACTTAAATAGGTTTTCCCGCCCTTTACCACCATTGAGCAATTTTTTAAAAATGCAGCACTTCACGTAGCACCATGCAAACCTGCTGAGCTCAGCTGAGCAGTTTTTAAACTGGCAATGCTCAGCAATGTTTAGCGGTGTGCAAACCAGCTTAGCTGAGCTGAGCAATGCTTAAATTGGCATTGCTTAACAGTGCTTCACACCGCTTAGCAATGCACAGACCAGCTAAGCACTGCTAAAACATTCCTTGTTTAAGCACTGCTTGGTGGAGCTTAGCTGAGCGCAGCAAATCAGGATTTGAAAATACAACTCATTAATGTGGATTTGCCACATAAATGCTTAATAACATGTCTGTGCATACATACAATATGCAATCAAGGATTTAAACATACTTCTCATAAGGTGTATTTGCAACATAAATGATTACTAACCTATCTGTGTATTCATACAATATTCAATCAAAGTTTAATAGTACTTCTTATAAATGTGTATTTGCAAAATAAATTTACTAACCTGTCTGTGTAATCATACAAAATGTAATCGGGATTTAACATTATTTTCGTAATGTGTATTTACAAACTAACCTGTTTCCGTACTCGAACCCTGCACCTACTGCACATAAAGCTGTCATTCTAACCATTTGGCTGCATGTCCGTGTGGACTACTGCTATTCTTTTACATATATCTCTCTACTATGTTTAAACATTGCTGAGCACCATGGCTCGGTATGCAAACCCACTCTGCTATGCTTAAACTTGAACTCATAATTAAATGTATCCGGTTTCTATTTTTAGAAGTCTGGCACATGTCAATTGCTGTGCGCTGGCTGCACCATGCAAACACAAAAAAAAAACAAGCATTTTATTACATATACATACATTGATATCCAGCAGTTTGACAGTGCAGGGGATGTGTTACTCATCTCTGGACAGGGTAACACACTCCCTACACTGATTCAATAACCGTGTTACATGACTCTCCCTCAGTAACCGAGGGGGTACCACATACATGGCCATGATACCTTCCATATAGGCTTTACACAAAGCCTACATGGATTTTTATTAAATCCCCAGGCATGTCTAGATCTTCATAGTTTTTGGCGAAATGGCTTTTTAGTCAAATGTACTTTCAATCATTTTATTCAGCCATATGGCTTTCAGTCAAATGTACCTTTGACAAAATGCACTGCAACCACATTTACAGTCTCACACACACACACACACACACACACACACACACACACACACACACACACACACACACACACACACACACACACACAAATGCACATATATATATATATATGTTAGTTTGCATTTTAAACATGATACATAAATATCTGTACATGAGTTATGCATGGTTAGAAAATGTATTAGAATATAAACATACTGGCTGTCTGTTCAGCACTAACTTACTGTGCAACAAAGAAGACAATTCAGCATGGAATATACACGTGAAAGCAATATGCAGCTCTTTTGTAGTCACTAACAGTAATGGTGGGCCAGCCACATTTTATATGTATTCGTTACTGCACTATGAGCAAAGCTTTTCTTGTCAGTCAACAATGCTTATTTCTCCAAAACAAACTCACAAAAGGCATACTGCTCAACAAGTCTTGACTTCCTTTCATTGAATGGCTTTCTTTTCAACAGGCAAGACTTGGTACACTGCTTTGTCACACACTGCTTTGTCACTTCCCTTAGCCAACGTTTGCTCTGCTGTGGCTTCCTTTAATAATAGTCAAAACCACAAAGTTACTTTGCTGAGATCTTTTTTTCATTGCTTCATTGTATACCTCCAGCAGTCATCTTTCTTTCATTCTAGGAAGACTTTGTTTCCTTTTGTTTGCCATTATTAAGGTCAAAAATAGTTTCCAATGTTAGCTCAGAAAAAAGAGATGAGTATTTAACCAGATAAACGCACTCTCACATAAACAAACACACGCACATGTATAAAGCATTTCTTAAGGGCAATTGATCTGCATAATAGTCCTTGTAAGACCATAATTTTTGTTAGCGGCTGAATTCTTGGAAATGACACTGAAATCTAGAGATAAAGTTATACCTTCAGTTCACCTAGTAGAATTAGTTTCTGATAGATTAAAAAAAGCAGGCTCCAACTTTCTCATCCTTCTCAATGAGCACTTTACACATGGAGAACATGTTCAGAAAACAGGCAGTATTAGAAAGGCCTATAATTAGTCTTCACATAATGCATGATCTTTATTTCAAAGGTGCAGGTAAAGCTGTCTGACAATAAACAACCACAGGGCCCCTAAAAAAGCTTATTACTCAATGTTTTCTTCTTAAGGGTAGAAAACTGATATGTGCAATCCCTAGAAAGAAAGAAAGAAGGAAAGAAAACAAGAAAGATGTGCTTCAGTGCTGCCATAATAATTGAAGTTTTATAAAATGGATTTTTTTCTGCGTTAGTTATATATGACTGCTGCACATCCTTTGAAACACATTCTTTATGAAGTAAACTATATTGTTTATTAGATTCATTAGTCATCTGTGATGTATGTGTCCAGTAATCTGACCCCAATAAGTATATCCTTCAGCAAATAAAATTAAATGAAAATACAAGCCCTGAAATTGTAACAAGTTCTTAAACTCTTGCAACATAAAGCTCTGCTATGGAAAAGAAAATACATATGTCACTTTACTAACATAAGACAGATAAATGGCTGACCTATCTCCAAATTAAAAAAAATAATAATAGAAACATTACTTATAGGTGCTCTCTAGGCTACAGATATGTAATAATCTTAAGATGCCGAGCTTCACATTTCTATTGTAGGTGTTGGTCCTTATATTTTACATACAAATAACACACAGAAAGGCAGAACAAGAATATGTTAGGACATTTACTAGCTGTACTTTTCCAGTAAAGCACAAGCAGAGCCCTCGATGAAATTTGAAGTCATGACCACTGATTTATCAAAGTAGTGCTCTAACTCCTAAGCTACAAGACCTCAGTCTTGAAAAAATGAAACTGTTTCATATTAATACACCAAATACAAATTCTAGTTCAGTGGTCAAGGGCTTTGTCCCACAGTTCTAGACATAATCTCAGCCTTTGGTTACAATGTGTATAAGGCTTGCATGCCTTTATAATCTCCAGGTGGGTTTCCTTCATTCCTTCGAGGTCTCTGATTTCTTTTCTCCATGAAGGACATGATGACATGACTGTAAACAGTCTAAACTCACACACACACACACACACACACACACACACACACACACACACACACACACACACACACACACACACAAGTATAAGTGTATATTTGAATATCTGTATTTCTATACTGGTGAAGTGACACCCTGACCTCATTTGCATAAATGGGAAAAAAGGCATTGTGGATAGAATGATGGGTGGAACTATATATATATACATATATATATATATATATATATATATATATATATATGTATATATAGACAGATAGATAGATATAGATCTACAGATATAGATAGATATGGGCCTTGATCAAGATATAGGTGCGTATATATGTGTGTGTGTGTGTGTGTGTGTGTGTGTGTGTGTGTGTACACACACACACACACACACACACACACACATACACACACACACACACACACACATATATATATATATATATATATATATATATATATATATATATATATATATATATATATACATATATATATATATTCATTTTATATATAGATATATACTTATTTACCATTACTTTTTTCTTTGGCTTCATGGATGTTAAGGAGCAGAATGAATCAGTTTGTTTATTTAATTCCAAGCATTCAGGAAGTCAGAGTAAAGCGTGTTGTATGCACTTTGATTATCAGCCTGGAATAGCAAGAGTTTGCCTACAAGGCATGGACCATGAATAACCAAAGTAAGATAGTAGTAGTAGTATTGCAGAAGACAATCCAACCATGTCTGAACCAATGAGATTCCTGAGGAGATCTGAAATACCCAGCAACCTCTCAGATCAATATTTATGTACTTTTCTCTGGTGGCTGCAAAACAGCATTGAGACTTTCCATCAGGTGACACTGATGTGGGGTAATATCTAAATTTTAAATGCCACTTTGCACTGCATACCAAGTATTGTACTCTGACATTCTATCATCTGATCCTAGATAAGGCAGGATTGCCTGTGGATGGAACCTCCTGAATATGTGGTGCAGAGAAAATCTATTTCAATTTTAATTTTCTTCCAAAATATTTAAAAAATCACATAAGTGGTTGCAAAGTGTTAAAGGCAGGAACAAATAAGTTACATAACTTAAAAATTCCTGTGTGATGAAGTATTTTACTCTTAAGTTATAACTGTGTGCCATCATCATGCAAGATATGGTGAAAAACGTTATTACCACACAGTAATCACTGCAGTATATGGCAAGCATAGTAGGAGTATCTTTGTGGTTGGTCACACATCTGAGCTTTCTGTGTCGTTATTGAGCTTGATGATAAATATTGAAAATGTTGCATAGTATCAGAAGTGTTTGAGTAAATAAATATACTTATTTTGAGGCAGTTCACATAAAGCAGAGCATAAATATGCTTTACAGTTTCAAATTCATCAATTTTTTTTTCAAGTGAAGCTAATATTTTATTTATCAGCCATGACTCTTGTGAAAAGCCTTCCTAGTACTTATAAGTTCATATGTTCATAGGAGGTACTAGGCTAGCAGCACTAGAGCCTTTACAAGCCTAGCCATGTTAATCCCAAGTATCCCCATTTGTTCTTTTTGGGTAGTTCGCAGAACAAATTTATGCACAGAGCAGGTCTGTGATCAACCCTGGCTACTTCTGTCCACAAGGGATATGGGTGCCACCACAGGGGTGAATTTGCAGTCTCCCATCCAAATATCTAGGTTGTGTTTGAATAGGGTGCAAACCCCACACCTCACAAGTATGGTATGCCCGGCCAAATCAAAACGAAAGAAAACACAAGAGGCCAGCATGTGCAGCTATAAATATTTTTAATATATAATAGTAAGACTTAAGGCATGTAATGCCACTAGAAAGATTTAATCCAATTCAAACCGGTTTGAATTGGATTAAATCTTTCTAGTGGCATTACATGCCTTAAGTCTTACTATTATATATTAACAATATTTATAGTTGCACATGCTGGCCTCTTGTGTTTTCTTTTGTGTTTGGATAGGGTCAGTGAGGAGCTCTGTTTTACGTAAATAGGAAGTCTATTCCAGAGAAGCGTCAGTCTCTGGGAGACAAATCAGTCTCTCCAGCAGGTTCTGTTAATGCCAGAAGTTAGGCTGAAATCTCTAGTATGTGTGACTCTTGTGCCATTTGAGTTGTAGATGTGCAGCATAATAACATGACTGTAAAAAGTCTAAACACACACACACACACACACACACACACACACACACACACACACACACACACACACAGATATATTTATATATCTATCTATCCATATATATATGTGTGTGTGTGTGTGTGTGTGTGTGTGTGTGTGTGTGTGTGTGTGTATGTATATGCATATATATATATATATATAATATATGCACATTTATACATATATAGTTCCCTTTCAGTAGAGGAAATGCTCAAAATATTGCATCTCATGTATTCAAGACAAAAAGCTTGAACCACATAAGGTCAGTCAGTGGAATGAACAGAATCACTCTGCAGTGCAGGGACCCGTGCTGTGCAGCATAATCTTTGGCTTTGATTACTACATGTATGATATTTGCATGCTTTTCCCATTTCTAGGTGGCTTTCCTGCATTTTTTCAAGCACTTTAATTTCCTTCCTCCACATAGGACATGATAATATGACTGTAAACAGTCAACATATCTCTTTCTCTCTCTCTCTCTGTTTCTCTCCTCTGTCTCTCTCTCTCTCTTTACATGTATATAGGTCCCTTTCAAATGATAGAATAATCAAACTGTTGAACCTCACATGCTTAAGTTGAAAAGCTCAAACCATATAATATCAACCCACAGAATCAACAGAATCACCTGTGTAGTTGGTATATATAATTAGCATTAGGTACAGAGAGCGCAGGGCAGGTTTGCCCCTACAAAAAATAGGTGATACTGTTGTTTCTTTGGGTTGATCTTATGTAGTTCAAACTTTTTATCTTGATCACGTGAGGTTCGGTATTCTGAGTGTTGTCTTTACTGAAAGGTATTCTTTTATAGGTATATAGGTGGGTCTACCTCAACCTATCGAAATTACATTTCAACACAATGTAATTTCATGACCCTATTTTTCTGAAAGTGCATTTATTTGAAAATGTACTTTTGCGAAATACTGAGTGAACGAAAAGCAACGGAGATTGTTGTTGTAGATCGCGGCACAGAGGAGATAATGGAATATTCCCTTTTCCCCACTGTAGTGCGATCTCGGAGTTAGAATATATATGTAGCATGGGTGTGGGGGTGCAGGGGGGTTTGCCCCCATGCATACATGTGGTTAGTGTTGTCATTTTTTTTTTTTGTACTTTTTGTTCACTTAGTTTTTCATGAAAGTGCGTTTTCAAATAAATGCACTTTCGGAAAAACAGGGTCGTGAAATTACATTTCTTTGAAATGTAATTTGGTTGATTCAACGTAAACCCTTAAATATATATATATATATATATATATATATATATAATATATAATATATATATGGGTCTATATTATAACATCGAAGTTTTAAAACTTCAAATGTTATAATATCAAACCCTTTAGAGCGAAAGCTGACAATAGCGAAGCCTCGGAACATCGAAATTTTACCTAGGGTAAGATTTTGGTGGTCCGTTCTGTGGCTTCGCTATTTACAGCACTGTGGTGCGATGGTTATGGACCAGGTTTAGGGAAGTGAGCGAACGGAGGTTACGGATTGGGTTCAGGTAAGTGTGGTGCGATGGTTATGGGTTAAGGTAAGTGATCGAATGGACTGGGGTAAGGTGAGTGTGCGGTACTTAGGGACTTTAGGGTTAGGGCGCGGGTAAGGAGAGTGTGCGGTAGTGACAGACTTTAGGGTTAGGGGCGGGTTAAGTGAGTTAAGGTTAGGGCGCAGGTTAGGTAAATGTGCGATTGCGTGGACGTGAGAGTTAGGGTGGGGTAGGTGAGTTAGGGTTAGGGAGCGGGTAAGGTGAGTGTGCGATAGTTAGGGACCTTACGGTTAGGGTTGGGTTAAGGTAAGTGGGTAGCTAGTGGTGTATGTCTGGTTTAGTGTAGGGTTTCGTGAAGTGTATGTGTGTGGATTATTTATTTTGGTCTGCTTGACTTGTGTGTATGTTTGTCGGAACAGCAAGTTTTTTCCCAGGGAAAAAATTCGCTATTCTGACTGTTCAGTTTTCTGGTGTTTCGATTGAATGGGTTTGATATTATAACATTCGATGTTTTTAGACTTTGATGTTATAATATAGACCCATATAATATGTGTGTGTGTGGGTGTGTGTGTGTGTGTGTGTGTGTGTGTGTGTGTGTGTGTGTGTGTGTCTGTATGTGTGTGTTTATATGTCTACTACAGTTAGGCTAAACTCCAATAGACTGACACTAAAAACATCAACTACAAAATGTAAAAGAAAGAAAAGAAAAGATCAACACCCTAACACACATATCCTTCTAGGCATAACTTCAGGTCATGAAAAAGAATCCCTCTGTATTTTTCAAGGGGGAGCAAGCACCTCTGCACTCCCCAAACCCATAATTACATATACTAATGCCAAGATAGCACAATCCCAAGGGAAGAGGCATATTCTCCAGCCCTGGAGACTGTCAATCTTCCACACCTATCGACCATCTGTTTTGTCGACCAAAGTACGTCAACAAAACAGACGTTGACATTTGGGAGATCCTCTAAACAAAAGCTCTCCCATTCTCCCATCTATCTGTCTATCTATACATACAAACACACACACACACACACACACACACACACACACACACACACACACACACACACACACACACACACACACACATGCACACGCACATGCACACGCGCGCACACACACACACGCACACGCACACGCATATGCACACGTGCACATACACACACACACACACACACACACACACACACACACACACACACACATATATATTTGAATGTCTGTCTTTCTACACTGTTGAAGTGACACCCTGACCTCATTTGCATAAATGGGAAAAAAGGCATTGTGGATAGAATGATGGGTGGAAAAAAAAAAAAATATATATATATATATATATATATATATATATATATATAGACAGATAGATATAGATAGATGGATATGAGTCTAGATCTAGATATAGGTGCATGTATATGTGTGTGTGTGTGTGTGTGTACATACATATATATATATGGGTTCCTATGACCTCATCGAACGATGAAATCACCGACACTCACCTCTTCGACACCAATCCATCGACGTCCATATCATTGACAATTCCGGTAAGCGATCTTCCCCCTCACAGGACCCATGGTAGCGCTTCTTCCTGTGTTACAACGATCAGGGTTTACGTACTTTACCTTGAAAGCGCTACCATGGGTCCTGTGAGGGGGAAGATCGCTTACCGGAATTGTCGATGATATGGACGTCGATGGATTGGTGTCGAAGAGGTGAGTGTCGGTGATTTCATCGTTCGATGAAGTCATAGGAACCCATATATATATATATATATATATATATATATATATATATATATATATATATATATATATATATATTCATTTTATATACAGATATATACTTATTTATTTAGCTTCATGGATGTTAAGGTGCATAATGAATAATTAGGGTCTGAATTCCATATTTAGAGTGCAACATTTAATTAATTAACTTATTTATTGATGTTTTTTACCTAGTTATGGTTTTTATATCTTATATATGTATATATACATGTGTATGACGTTACCTTTTAGTCCCATATTTTATGATATTAAAGAAGTTATTAATAATTGGTGTATTTTGACGAACGAACTGGAACACAGAGATAAGATGGGTGAAAAATCATTAGTAATATATAAAAGGAACTCCAATATTAAGAATATATTGGAAAGGAGTACTCCCATTAAGAGCTTAGGTTGAATGAGAAAATGTGGGAGATGTTCACAATGTGGTTATATTTTGGAAAATGATAGCATCCACATTATGGGTTATGTAGAAGTAATGCTAAGACATAAACTAAATTGTCTCAATAAATGTTTGGTATATATAGCAATCTGTCAGGAATGTAGACAGTTTTATATAGGAAAAACCAAAAACGCCCTTAACAAGCGCATTTATCAGCATGTCTATGATATACGCAGAGGCAGCTTGAACAATGCCTTAGCCAGGCATATTTTTGAATGTAGTGGCCATTCCTTTAAATTTGCTGGGTTGGAGCAAATAGTTAATAAGGATGGTGGGGGGTGGGGGGGCAAAAGAGATGTTTTTGGAGTATAGAGAGTTATTATGGCAGCTCAGGTGCAACGCTACAGTTGCACCAGGTCTCAATGAGACAGTGTCTATTTCATGTTTATTAAAATTAAGGTCTGAATTCCATATTTGGAGTGCAACATTTAATTAATTAACTTATTTATTTATTGATATTTTTTACCTAACTATGGTTTTTATATCTTATATATGTATATATACATGTAGTAGTAATTAATCTACTTACATATTTATTATACTATCCATGTATTAATTAATTCATTAATTAATTAATTAATTAAATACATTTTTTTTATCTATATATTAAGATGGGAATTAATGTGTCTGATTTTTATGGTGTTAGATAAGATATTTATTAATTTATTAGGTGCATAGTCGATATTAAGTTTTTATTTTCATATGAGCCTATGGGAATTGTATATGTGATCATGTGATGGGGGCAACTATTTAACCATTACATACAAAGTATTTATTGTTTCTGATGAAGTCAGTGGCTTAAGGCCGATGAAAGCGCTAAATAAAGTTAGTTTGCTGTGGTACTTTCTAGAATTGGTTCCTGCTTCACTGTGCTTATCAGTTTGGAGTTTGTTTATTTGATTTGCAGAATGAATCAGTTTGTTTATGTAATTCCAAGAATTCAGGAAGGCAGAGTAAAGCATGTTGTTGTATGCACTTTGATTATCATCCTGGAATAGCAAGAGGTTGCCTACAAGGTATGGTCCATGAATAACAAAAGTAAGATAGTAGTAGTATTGCAGAAGACAACCCAGCCATGTCTGAACCAATGAGATTCCTGAGGAGATCTGAAATACCCAGCAACCTCACAGATGAATATTTATGTACTTTTCTCTGGCAGCTGCAAAACAGCATTGAGACTTTCCATCAGGTGACACTGATGTGGGGTAATATCTAAATTTTAAATGGCACTTTGGACTGCATACCAAGTATTGCACTCTGACATTCTAGCATCTGTTCCTAGATAAGGCAGGATTGCCTGTGGTTGGAACCTCCTAAATATGTGGTGCAGAGAAAATCTATTTCATTTTTAATTTTCTTCAAAAATGTTTAAAAATCACTTAAGTGGTTATTAAGTATTAAAGGCAGGAGAAAATAAGTTCCATAACCTAAATCATCCTGTGTGATGAAGTATTTTACTCTTAAGTTATAACTATGTGCCATCATCGTATACGATATGGTGAAAAACATTACCACACAGTAATCACTGCAGTATATGGCAAGCATAGTAGGAGTATCTTTGTGATTGGTCACATGTCTGAGATGTATGTGTCGTTACTGAACTTGCTGATAAATATTCACAATGTTGCATAGTATCAGAAGTGTTTGAGTAAATAAACCTACTTATTTTTGAGGCAGTTCACATAAAGCAGTGCATAAGTATGCTTTACAGTTTCAAATTCATCAATTTTTTTTCAAGTGAAGCTGATATTTTATTTATTAGCCATGTCTCTTGTGAAAAGCCCTTCTAGTACTTATAGGTTTATATGTTCATAGGAGGTACTAGGCTAGCAGCCCTAGAGCCTTCAAAAGCCTAGCCATGTTAATCCTAAGTATCCCCATTTGTTCTTTTTGGGTAGTTCGCATAATAGATTTATGCACAGTACGGGTCTGTGATCAACCCTGGCTTCTCCTGTCCATAAGGGATATGGGTGCCACACCAAGGGTGAATTTGCAGTCTCTCATCCAGTTATCTAGGTTGTGTTTGAATAGGGTCAGTGAGGAGCTCTGTTTTACGTGAATAGGAAGTCTATTTCAGGGAAGCATCAGTCTCGGGGAGACAAATCTGTCTCTCCAGCAGGTTCTGTTAATGTTAGAATTTAGGTTGAAATCTCTAGTATGAGTGACTCTTGTGCCATTTGACTTGTAGATGTGCAGCATTTCCATTAGGGCAGTGTTGAAGATTGCCCTATAGGCCAGGCACAAGTCACTTCTCAGCAGTCTATAAGATACAGAGTAAAGTGTCAGGGCTTTCAGCCTGCCCAGGTAAGTCATGGTTTGGAGTCCTTGTATTTTCTTAGTGAGAAACCTCTGAGGTCTCTCCAGCTTCTGCAAATGTCTGGTGAGGTACATGCGAAAGTGTGCATTATACTCTGTTAGTGGTCGGATGAGGGTCAAGTACAGTGGAATTATAACATCTCTTATCCTGAATGCTATGCCCTTGCTTATGAGGTGTGCTACATAGAAGGTTTTTTTTACCACTGTGGAAACTTGGTAGTCAACATTCAGGTTGCTATCAACCTGTGTTCCCAAGTCTCACACAACTGGGTTGGAACTCAGGGGATTGTTGTCAATATTGTTATTTGTAGGGAATTCCATTTTGTAAAAGGAAATAATAATACATTTTATGGATTTAGTTTTAGACCACGGCTTTGTCACCAATCATTTGTTTATGTTAGCCGTTCTTGTAATATGTTGACATCACTGGGGGACTCAGTGATTGCTCCCAGTTTACAATCATCAGGGAACTTGATGAGCTAAGGGACATCTACTTTGGCCTGGCCTTCTGAAGCATTTCTTTCAAAGAAAATATAATTCATCTGCCACCACCAGGAATTCTCATTCTACAATGCAGTTCAACAGGAAACTAGAAGCTGTGGATCAAAAAAAAAACATGCTTTTCTTTATTGTGAGTTGAGTGGCTGATGATTATGAAGAGTTAGTGTTGTAATTTCTACATACTGAGGGGAATAAGCATTGAAAATATTAAAGAATTTTGCCTTTCAGGAAGATAAAAGAAACAAAACTGCTGTACTAATTTTTGAATTGTTATGAGCCTATAAAACTACATAACTGATAATGTCCAAGTGCATTGGTCAGACAAAAGAAAAACAAATTTCAAGAGATTGATACTGTTCATAAATGGACTTGGATTGCGTAATTTAAAATGATTTAAGAACAAAGATTTATGTAAGTATAACATGCGGCAGGGCATAAAAGCCATAACTGAATACAAACACCCTGTCAGCCCAAAGTGAGGACAACACAGAATTCCTGGATAGGTTGAAGACCTTTTACTGAAGGTTCGAGGAAAGGAACAGCTCCAAGGCAGTGAAGCTCACTATAGACACAAGAGATGAAGTACTCAGCCTAAACTCAATAGAGGTGAAGAGGACCTTACAGTAGATGAACCCTAGAAAGGCTGCAGGACTGGACAGCCTCATGGGAAAGGTGTTACAGGACTATGGACAACAAGCACTGTACTCATGGATACATTTAACATCTCCCTCATTTAAGCAAAGTTACTCAAATGCTTCAAAACCACAAATATGATTCCACTGCTGAAAAAATCATCTCCCTCAAGCATCAATGACTACAGACCAGTAACCCTCATGTCCACTGTTATGAGAAGCTTCAAAAGGTTAGTCAAAAAACATCTGACAGCAAGCCTTCCAGTGGCACTAGATCCATTCCAGTTCACATATCATGCCAATTCCTTCAAGGCAGATGCCATTTTGGTTGCACTGCATCTCTCATTCACTCACTGAGAACAAGGACAGCTATGTTAGAATTCTGTTTATTGACTTCAGTTCAGCATTCAATACTATCATGCCACAACAGCTAATCAGAAAACATGTTTATCTAGGTATCAATGTCTATATGTGCAACTGGATCCTGGACTTCTTGACTGAAGGACCTCAAAGGGTATATGTGGGCAATAACTCTTTGAAAAGCATCATAATCAACACAGGAGTACCTCAAGGCTGCATGGTGAGTCCACTACTATTTACTGTACTAACCCCTGACTGTAAAGTTAGATTCAACACCCACCACATCATCAAGTTTGTGGATGACGCTACAGCCGTGGGCCTTATTAGTAAAGGAGATGAAAAAGACTATAGGGAGGAAGTGAGCACACTGACTGACTGATGTGCCAAGTACATCCTTGACCTTAATGTCAACAAAACAAAGGAGACCATAATGGACTTCAAGAAAATATGACCAGCTCATTCTCTCATGATTAATAATGAGATTGTTGAAAGAGTAAAGAGCACAAAATTTCTGGGGGTTCACATTGTGGAAGATTTATCTTGGCCATTAAACACCAGTGATATAGTAAAGAAGGCTCATCAACATCTGCATTTCCTGAGGAGACTGAGGAAAGTGAGTCTACCACCCTGTATCCTTTCTACCTTCTATAAGGGTACCATAGAAAGTATCCTAATGTGTAACTTTCCAGTGTGGTATGGGAGCTGCTCAGTTTCAGACCAAAACGTCCTACAAAGGATAGTGAAAGTGGCAGAGAAGATAACGGGCTACAAACTTCCAGCACTACCAGAGTTATACACAGCATGATGTCACAACAGACCTACAAAAATAATCAAGGATCCTACACACCCTGCTTATGAACTGTTCACATGCTTGCCATCTGTCAGAAGATAGCACAGTGTGCACTGTAAAACATCCAGGTTCAGAAATGGCTTCTTCCTTCAGGCAGTGAGACTTTTGACCTCTGGCAATAATCTCATTGAAGCCGGACATTGACAAGATATGGGACAGCCAACTCTTTTGTTGCAAATAAACGAGAGACAGTTCAGATTCTAAACATAAACAATACATAGATGGCAATGAATGTGCAATATCATACTAACTAGATCCTCTTATTCATGTAAAAATAGCACAGTACAATAGAAACTTGCTCAATAAAAAATCATTCAACTGCTGAAAATTATAGATAAGGTAAAGTGTGGTAATATGTAGGTAGAATAACCCGTCTAATGTGAAATGAAGACTATACGTCCATTGTATGTTATTGTATGTATGTTTATGTCTTCTCAATTCAAGCCTGATGCATGCAATTTTGTTTAGACTGCACTTGTGTAAGCTAAATGACAATAAAGTTTACTTTGACTTTGACAAGTCTGAAGAGGAAATCTAGGCTTGCAAAAAGTCAGAACAATAATGCAAATACTAAAGAAAAAAAGCAAACATGCATTAATGAAATTTCTGGGACTGATGTAGTATCTTGCAAGATTAGGACCTAATATGTCTAAGAAAACTGTGCCTCTTAAAAGGTGTTGAAACAATGTGTGTCCTAGGAATAAAGTTGGAAACAGTAAAGGTAGTTTGAAATGCTTATAGAAAAGTATCACAGTCACCTACACAAAATCTTATGATGGAATTAAGGCCGTTCTGCTTTGAGCAGATATAAGTAGATGCCAGCCGTAACAATGTAGGAGGTGAACTCCCAAAAGAATAGACCACATGCACATGGATCAAAGTGATATGTATACATATCAAGATATAAATATAAATATAAATATAGATATGTAAAGAATTAGTAGCAGGAGTATGTGGCTGCAAGGAAACTCCTCAGACAGAATTTATATCAAAGTAATACAAATAATGGAAGATGATGAACCTGTGGAAAACATATTCAGAAATTTTTTGTACAATGCACCACTGAAAATAAGATCCATTTAACACAGCAGAAACAATAGTTATCTATATAACTACAGTCACCAGTAATAGGAAGAAAAAATAAAGGAGTTCTTGACATATAATAACATTTGCTCAAAATTGTCACTTCTCTGTCACCCACTTCAATGACGTTCACAAATGTTGAATGAGCAAGCTAAACTCCCATCTCATTGTATCTCATAAACAGACTTCAACATGAGTTCTTTATCAGGAAGGTCCAACTCTCTGATGCCTATGATGCAGTGAAATGGGAGTTAATACACTTACAGCATATATACAGTATTTATCTATCTATATATATATATAGGTTTACTATCATTTTTGCGAACAACATGCTGTCAGCAGTTATGCTGTCAAAAATCAGAATGCCATTCGCAAAATGAAAAGTGAGGTGGATAGTCAAACACATTTATAAGAATGCAGTAGCACAATCGCATAAGTGTGTTCGACTATATGTACGAGATCGCGGTACAGTGGGGATAGGAAATTCATCCATATCACCACTGTAGTGTGATCTCGGAGTTGGAATAAATTTGTAGCAGGGGGTGTGGGGGGGGTTCAGGGGGGCTTGCCCCCTGCAAAAATGTGAAATGTTGTATAGGAGTTTGATTTACATTACCTCCTATACAGCTATCATGTCACATTTTTGGCGACAATGTCGACTCAAATGTGTCGATCATTTGGGGCGACATTGTGTATGGTTTAACTTTTCATTACTTCAAATGGCAAAACATTTGCCGTTCAAAATAACGATAATAAACCATATATATATATATATATATATATATATATATATATATATATAGATATACATAAATATAGATATATAGATATATATAGGTATAGACAACCAATCACACTCATGTTGATAACTTTAACTTAAAATTCACTAAAAAAATAAATAAATGGAAAATCAAAACACATCCAGTTAATAAAGTAAAACACATTCTTTTTTGCAGTTGGTTGACAAAATAAAAATAAAAGGGTCTACTTTAATTAAACAAAAGTGGAATCCGTTGAATATGAATCCGTCGACAAGTAAACAGTGAAATGCGGAAATGTCAAACGCACTAAATACCAAAATCGGAAATGTCGAATTGTCATAGTTGGCCCGTCTGCGGTATAGCTCCGTAAGGTAAGTGTGCGATAGTTACGGACCTTAGGGTTAGGGTGCAGGTTAAGGTAAGTGCATAGATAGGTAATGTATGTAAGGTTTAGTGTAGGGTTTTGTTAAGTGTATGTGTATGGTATAGTTACTTTGTGTGGGTATAGTTCTGTAGGGTAAGTGTGCGGTAGTTACGGACCTTAGGGTTAGGAAGGGGTTAAGGGTAGTGCATAGATAGTTGTGTATATGGGGTTTAGTGTAGGGTTAAAAGTGGGGTTTTGGTGCTTTAATTTAGGGTTAGTAGTAGGGCTTTAGTTAGTGTATGTATGTGCTTTTTGTTGTTGTGTTTGCGTAGGTAGTATGTTACGGGTGGTGGGGTTGGCCGACTATTGCGGTTTTGATGTTTAAATTTAGTGGTTCTGCATGTTCGACGTTATCACGTTTCGCTGTTTATGTATCGACGGATTCGTATTCAACGAATTCCGCTTTCGTTTAATTAAAGTAGACCCAAAATAAAAATATCACCCACAAGATTTTGTCTGACTAGTGATATTGTTAGGGAAAAGTTTTTTCATAAGGTAATGTACAGTGTTGTGGTTAAGGGCAAAGTTAAGATTAGGGTTAGTGCACCACCTTATGAGAAACTTTCCCTAGGACTAACACTACACAAGACACTTGACACATTTCCTATATATCACATACCTGTACAGCACTAAAACTACCCTATTACCAAGCCTTACTTTAACCCAAACTGCAAAACACATGCAGACACACTCCCACCTCTAATGCTGAAACTTTTGGTATATCAACAAACATGCTCATTTATCTTAAGCAAAAGCAAGTTCCAAATCAATCTGTTAGTGTTACCAAATTCGGCAAACCCTGCACTCGAAGAAACAAAAACACAGCAGTCTAGCCTGTAGACGAAAGTAACATTTGGTAGACTAAATTGTTATCAAATATATGTATATATAATATCTAAAGCTATATCTATATATATAGATCTCTCTCTCTCTCTATATATATATATATATATATATATATATATTTATTTATGTAATGATTGCTTATCATGTCACTTAGTCAAAAACAAAATAACAACCAAGACATGTCAAACAATCATTATATTGTTAATGCAACACATCGACACACAGTACATAGAAAAAGGAAACAAATATCCTTTTCAAATGCCCTACTCAAAACCAGAACAATTTCAGCTCAAATTTGTCTCAATAGTAGTAGCATTATTATGGAAAGATATTTTTTTTTGTTTAAAATTAAGATGCAGGTTAGGGCTAGGGTTAGGGTTAGAATGCATTAATAAGGTGAGCAGCGGGATAACCCTGCCCCAAACCTTAACTTGCATCTTAAATTAAAGAAAAAATACTTAATAAACAATACCACTACTCAAGACAACTCAGACACACACACACACACACACACACACACACACACACACACACACACACACACACACACACACACACACACACACAATAATCTTTCCCCAACCTAACCCTAACCCTAAACTATCACAGTCACATTTCTCTGTCCATTTATCTAACTCTTACTCTAACCCTAAGTCACACACATTCTATCTAGCAATATATCTAAGTATCTGTTTGTAGGTGTTTGTGTGTATGTGTGTGTGTGTGTGTGTGTGTGTGTGTGTGTGTGTGTGTGTGTGTGCTTAAGAGTATGACTTTATATATATATATATATATAGTGGCTCTACTCGACAGAGGCACTGCCAACTAATGTTGAGTGGTACGATGGCAGGGTAATCCAATGGGCTAGGCTTGTAAAGGCTCCAGAGCCATTAGCCTAGTACATACCTATGAAACTATGAACCTATATATATATATATATATATATATATATATATATATATATGGATAGATATAATAGATATAGATATATATGCATATATATCACTAGATATTTAGATATATACACATACACACATATATTATGCATTATAAATATACTATATAAAATATATATTATGAGTATATATATATATATATATATATATATATATATATATATATATATATAGTATATAATAGAATATAATATATACCATATATTATATAATAGAATAGAATATATATACTTTATTTATTTTATTTTTCTTTAGACTTTGTTAACCAGGTTAGCTTCGCTTGGCTAGCAGTCTCTTTTCATAAGAGAGCTGAGGTGGTATTTATACTACAGGGGAAATGCCCATGGCATTTCCTAACTTCTCCCACTTTTTGGTTGTGCTAGATGGAGCTGGACAGATCATACAGCAGGAGAGTAGAAGCCTAAGGGAAGCAAGAACATGGAGGAGGATAAAAAATCTATGGAGAGTTTGAAGGTAGAAAGTGAGAATTTGAAGAAAGATTTGTCGATATGGAGCTTCATAATATAAACAAAGATTCCTGTGTGGTGGATGATACAAATGAGCAGTGTGTAGCTGTCTCCACGGAGAAGGAAGTAAATGAGTCTGTTGAAGTGTTGCAGATAACAAAACTGGTGTCAGGAGGGCTTGCAGATGATGTTCTGCTAAAAATAGTCAAGCAGGTTGATCCAGTGATAGCTGTGGTCTTTCATGGGGTGAGATAGCAGATAACCTTATTTGAAGTGCTGAAGATGGTAATGTGGAAAAGGAACCCGGTGATGTGGCAGCAGAGAATGCAGCAGTTAAAACGTATGCAGCAGTGATAAAAAGTAAAAGAGGAAAACAGCAACAAAAGGAGGAAGTGTATGTTTTGTGGCAGCAGATAACGCAGCATCTAAAACATAGGTAGTAGTGACAGTAGGCAGAAAAGGAGAGCAGAAGAAAACTGTCAGTAAAACAGTTTGTTTTAAGAAGGGAAGGCCACCTGTGAGAATAACAAGGAAAACAATGACAGTGTAATACACAGATATTATGTTTGGGACAATCTGGTAGCTGTTCTCGGTTTTTAAGGTCAAGAAATGTAATCTTTTATAGATATTGGGACAGAGACTTTTTGTGACAAGATTTAAAACTGATGGACTGATGATGACATTTCTGGAACAAAGGAATGCCTTTTATCTGTGGCACAGTTATTTGTTTTCTTGTAACTTAAATGTTAAAAAAATGTTACTTTGCAATTCAGAACCAATTAACTGGAAAAAGAGGATGTTAAAAATATATGCAGGGTCTGCGTGAAACTGTTGCTAAACTGATAACATTATGAAAGTTAGAGATGAGAAAAACTTATGGAATGGAGGGTGGAGGTTGGAAGCTAATTTTGTGGCTGGTCATAGATGGACATTAAGATATGCAGGACAGCCTAAATCATACTTCTTTTGTAGGGGCATTTCTCATTTGATTAGTGATTGTGACAGGGTAGCAAAAAGGCAGTTATGGAAGGATTATATAACATAGAAGGACTTCCATAAAACTGATCTGAATTGCGGACTGGATTCGAAAATAACTTTAAAACGTTTTCTTCCTATGGCAGAATGATGTAAGAATGGAAGCGAAAGTGAAGCATGGAAAAATACATTGAAACGTGTTAGAGCATTTACATAATAATACAGAGAGAGCATTAGGACATGGGGAAAAGAAATATATAAAATAAGGTGAGAAAAAATAAGGCATTACTGTTTAGGCAGAGCTAATATTTACAAAGGAGAAAGATGAGTTATCCACATACTTGGGCAAAATAGTAAAGGAAAATATTAGCATAATGTGGGAAATGTAAAATTTAAAATGAAACGTTAAAAGAGCACAAGAACATATTATAAGGATTATAGTACAGCGTGTAGAAGATATGCATAAGGGTAAAAAGAAGGAAAAAAAGAGAGAATGAAAAATAAAATAATTCCCAGAAGGAGTTAAGGAAGAATTTCAAAAAGAAATTGCTATTACTGAATTGGATGAAGTATTTAGGGGAGTAAATGTTGATTCAGGTATCATGTCCAGATGGTGTAGGGCATGAAATGTACACGAAATTGATGGACTGGTAAAATATTTTGTAACTGTATTGAATGAATGGTTGAAGGAAGGGTTTGTTTATGAAGAGTTATGCAGTGGAATATTAAAATTCATATGGAAGAAAGATGAGAGGAATGAAATAAACATTGAAGACCCATCACACTAAATAACACAGATTATAATTTTTATCAGAACACAGAGAATAGAAGGAAGGATGAGAGATATTATGGAAGAAAGAATATATGGTACAAAACGAAAGGAATGTCAAAAAATTGTTACTGATTGTGAAAGAAATTCTGGATGATATTATAGGTGAAAAGGAGTATGTGAAACTTATGGTAGGTAATATTAGCAAGGCATTTTATACAGTTGAACATGATGCATTGTGGGATGTTATGGAGAAGTTTGGAATATGTCATATAATTAGGAGAGTGCATATGTCAGCATATCAAAAATAGAGTGAGAGTGTTGGTGAATTGGTGGCTGAGTAAACAGATGTGCATGACGTGTGGTATAAGACAAGGATGTCCCACGAGTGGAATATTGTTTGCACTGGCAATGAATGCAACACTGAGTGAAGTAGCTTATAAAATGATATGTGATTCCATATTCGCAGATGATACGTTGTAGTTGCTGAGAACAAAAAATAGATGAAGGAAATGTTGGTTTGTCTGAATGGGTGCTTAAAGGAAATAGAAATGACCCTCAGTAAAGACAGAAGTAAGTGTTTGAATGATATAGAGAAATATAGAAGGATGTGGTATAATAATGTGACAAAATGATGTTATTAAGTAAGTCCATAGGGGAATGCACTGGAAGAAATTATTAAAGCCATTAAAGGGAGGAAAACATGGTACACTAAGATAATAGAGTATCAGGATTTCCTATAGAGACAGGTGATAAATAAGTAACCAGTAAAAGAGGATATGCCATATAAAAAGCAAGTTGAAAGGGTATGTTTATTTTGTGGAGAGAACAGAGAACAGAGCATGTTTTTTTGAAATGTAAAAGATGGTGAAACTGTGAAAACAAAAATTGACAGAAGAAAATGTTTTTGAGAATATTAATGATGTAAACAATATAGATATGAATATGGTTATGTGTGGATATTATAAGAACAAGAAGAAATAATTTGTGAGAAAGGTAGATAAGAATTTATTTTATGTAATATAGGTTATTTGGAATAACTTTTTATTGCTAAATGGATTTTGGCAGATATAGTGCAAAAAATTGATTACAGTTGTTGAAGGATGGGGGTCATTTATGGAAGAATAACAGTGAGGATGTTATAAGATAAATGATAAATAGTAAAAGAAAAAAAGAAAAGCAAAAGAAACTTGTCAATTTATACCTGCAAATATGCAGTGCTAAAGGCCTTTTACTGTTTTCATTATAGGTGTTGTGGGGTATTTTAGATCCACCTGAGTTACCACCAACTCAAGCAGATGAAGGATTGACCATTTGCAAAAATGCAGAAAATATTAGAACATGATACTTATTTTGAAGACATTTCCATAAATAAGTTTTGTACTCACCATGCTTTGCTTTTTGTATTTTTTTAAAGGCATTCGCATCAGTTTAGTACAACATCTGGAAAAATACTCTTGTGGGTCTCTTTCCTTCTTTATTAAAAAAGCTGAACATTTATATACTTGAAGCACAGCTCATTAAATACAGATTTGCACTTATAATGTCTACAAGTAATACCCCATTTTGTTAAGGTTGTAAATCAAACATTTATGTTGCATTCCCTGACTTCAAAGGGATTAACCATAACCGATTTGTAGACTTTTGAAACAGCACTTTTAGGTAAGATATGAAGCACAGGCTACAGTTTAATTTGTGAGATCTACCAGGTAAGACTGTCATGTGACTATTTTTTATATTTCCCACTCCTATTTACCATTTTTCTTTATTCCAATGACTTTCGAGTCATCCATTCCTTATGTATTTTTTCTTTAGACTATTCTCCCAGTCCTATTTACTTTGCTCATACTACTGAGCACTACAAGATCATATTCGTAGGTCCATAGGTTCATAGGTGTTTACTAGGCTAACAACCACAAGGGCCTTTTTGAAGTATAGCCATGCATCCCAAATCTCTGACAAGTTCTGATACCCTTGGTAAGTGCAAGCAGGGGCTTGGGAGGTGAAACATGTTCAAGCAGGGGCCTGAAAGATGAGCCCTTTAGAGGCTGCCTATGTCCATTAGAGACAAAAGTGCCAAACCAGGAATGAATTTCCTGTTCCCCATCTAACTGTACAAATTACACTTGAATTGGGTTAGAGAGGAACTCTGCTTCACGTGGATGTGGATGAGGAACCAGTTTTAGAAAGGTAGTCTCTGGGATACATACCTGTCTCTCCAGCAGGTCCTAGTTATATCAAGACAAGGTTTAAGTCTTTAGAATGGGCAATTCTGTTGCTGTTTGTTTTCTGGATATGCTGGAGGTCCATCAGAGTGGGGTCTGGTTAGGAAGGCTCTCCATTCAGATCGATTATATATCAATTACATGTGCACTTACATATTCCCACCCTCTAGAATACACTGAAATCTATACAGTCTCAATCTCTTTATTACTTAAAAAAATAATAATTTAAAACAGAAAAGAAAACATGCTACCATGACATACTCATACACATTGATTTGTAGAAATCAAATATTAATTTACAAAAAAAAAATAGGCATGATCTGACCACAGCACATTCTACTTACACTGGTATTAACAATCCATTAAAAATTCATAAAATATTATCATATAGATCTAAAAAAAGACAGCAGTCTACTGTTCAGCAGCCATCTAAAGAACTTGACAATGTCATACATGTCATGCATATATAATCAATGGCTCCTAATTGTATAATCATCATCATCAGCCCCTAAAACTTTGCAAGCACTCATCAAAGTCTGCATAACACTCTTTAGGGAAAACCTGGTACATTCCCCACTGAGGTGGGTCTCTTTCTACTCCTCCCCAAAAAGCATGCATTGCCTTCTAGGTTCATAAGAAGCAGATTATTCTAAAGTGGGAACATTTTTCCAATTCACCCAATAAACATAATGCATTTTAATGGGTTCCAGCTAATTAAAAATGCTTTTGTACCTCAATAGCTCTAACATAAAATTAAAGATCTGCAATCAACAAATTCCAACTCATGCATATGCCTGACTCATATGCCTGATTCATTTCCACTAAGGTATGGACTGTAACCCTTTATAAAGGAAACCTACAGCTTCCTAATAAAGAGTGGGTTTTTCAAAATAGAAAATCAATGGAGTGTTCAAACATTAAAATAGAGTTGGATGTTACAATGCATCTTCAGTTAAGAGGAGGGAAAACTCTTAAAGTTTATTAGCAGGACTTTCCTTAATGCCTGATGGGAAACCCCTTCCAGCTATAACATTACATCGTACCATGACAATCAAAATGGTAAATGCCATACATAGTCAGATTATTACAGATCAGTGACTGGGCATAAGTATGCCCAGATCCCTGAAACACAGTTGTCTGCTCTACATAAGATATTATCAAACAGAGAATGTATTTGTTCCAGATGTTTATAATTTCTATCTATAAGCACAATTCATATGCATCATAAATAATATATTTATACCTGAAATCAGTTTAAAAGATATTGCACATCTTGATATATGCAACTGGAAGAAAATAAAGCATTTCAAACATAGAATCACTTATAAGCATCATCTTGGCAAGTCATCATAAATCAAAATTACATATGATCAGAATAGCATAAATTACTCAACTTATTTTACAAAAGTGCAAGCATTTTAATTTCAGAGGTCCATTACAGCAGTTTGGGATGACTGACTTCTTAACTATTGATTTTATTCCTTAATCTGAGACACTTATCCTTTGTTAATATTCACAGTCCTTAATCTGAGACACTTATCCTTTGGTAATATTCACAATCCTTAATCTGAGACACTTATCCTTTGTTAATATTCACAGTCCTTAATCTGAGACACTTATCCTTTGTTAATATTCACAGTCCTTAATCTGAGACACTTATCCTTTGATAATATTCACAGTCCTTAATCTGAGACACTTATCCTTTGTTAATATTCACAGTGTTTAATCTGAGACACTTATCCTTTGTTAATATTCACAGTCCTTAATCTGAGACACTTATCCTTTGTTAATATTCACAGTCCTTAATCTGAGACACTTATCCTTTGTTAATATTCACAGTGTTTAATCTGAGACACTTATCCTCTGGTAATATTCACAGTCCTTAATCTGAGACACTTATCCTTTGTTAATATTCACAGTCCTTAATCTGCGACACTTATCCTTTGTTAATATTCACAGAAAGTTGCATCACCTTGACCAGCTAGTCAGTACTGGATAAAAAAGGCAAGACAAACCAGTAAAAAGACACTTTTAAATCACTGGGTAAGCCAGGTTAAACACTTACGTTTCTCTCACATCCTCACATGACTTCATGAAACTGGATTCCTTCCACCATTTGAAGTTAATATTCATTAACAAAGAAGATACTTCTTTTACCAGCAAAGCACTCTACTCAGAGTGTCTGTTAATGAGATAAGGCATGCTTTTTAACATATCATGACTAAAATCTCCCTAATATGTCCCACAGTTATCATACTAACCAAATGTGGCAAAGCAACTTTTTAAGTACACATTAACTTGATATAATCAACTGATTTGTCAGGCTATTCTGCTAGTTTATATCTTATGATAAGCAATCTATACTTTCTTCTTTTTTCTTGTTTCCAATTAGACTGTGCTTCTTTCTATGAATTATATTCTCCACTTCTATTAGCTTTCATCTGAATGCTGTGGCATCCTTAGCTGCCTTATTTTTCAGAAGAAAAGACAGAATTAAAACCACCTGAGCATACAACAATACATTTTCATTAAACTGTACACATCCATTGCTGTTATAAATATATTCAATGTGGCATTCCTTTTACAAATTCTTTAATAACATGAAAAAAGTAAATCCTCAATGACCAGTACAAGAGGTTTAATAGCTGAAAAGTCATTTTTGTCTTGACAATACTTGCATCTATATTGTAAAAATATTTGTAGTGGTGCAACAAATAAAAAATGTCAATTTATGCAAAATTATCAAGAGTGTTTTGAACAAACATTAATTAAACATTTGAAGTTAATATTCATTAACAAAGAAGATACTTCTTTTACCAGCGAAGCACTCTACTCAGAGTGTCTGTTAATGAGATAAGACATGCTTTTTAACATATCATGACTAAAATCTCCCTAATATGTCCCACAGTTATCACACTAACCAAATGTGGCAAAGCAACGTTTTAAGTACACATTAACTTGATATAATCAACTGATTTGTCAGGCTATTCTGCTAGTTTATATCTTATGATAAGCAATCTATACTTTCTTCTTTTTTCTTGTTTCCAATTAGACAGTGCTTCTTTCTATGAATTATATTCCCCACTTCTGTTAGCTTTCATCTGAATGCTCTGGGTTTCATCCTTAGCTGCCTTATTTTTCAGAAGAAAAGACAGAATTAAAACCACCTGAGCATACAACAATGCATTTTCATTAAACTGTACACATCTATTGCTGTTATAAATGTATTCAATGTGGCATTCCTTTTACAAATTCTTTAATAACATGAAAAAAGTAAATCTTCAATGACCAGTACAAGAGGTTTAATAGCTGAAAGGTCATTTTTGTCTTGACAATACTTGCATCTATATTGTAAAAATATTCGTAGTGGTGCAACAAATAAAAAATGTCAATTTATGCAAAATTATCAAGAGTGTTTTGAACAAACATTAATTAAACTATACTACCTAACCTCATCAACTATGGACACCTTCTTCTTCTTTTGGCTTTTCCCAGTTAGGGGTTGTCACACCGGATCATCTGTCTGATCACGATTGGCAGCAGAGTTTTAAAAAATGTCAATTTATGCAAAATTATCAAGAATGTTTTGAACAAGCATTAATTAAACTATACTACCTAACCTCATCAACTATGGACACCTTCTTCTTTCGGCTTTTCCCAGTTAGGGGTTGCCACACTGGATCATCTGTCTGCTCATGATTGGCAGTGGAGTTTTACAGTGTCGAGTTGCCAGCCCAGCACCCAACCTTCCACAGAAGGCACACACACACCCACATCTAGGGCCAATTTAGAGCATCCAGTCCACCTACTACATGTCTTTGGGATGTGGGAGGAAACCAGATCACCCGGAGAAAACCCACACAACCACAGGGAGGACATGCAGACTCCACACAGAAGGCACGCCAGCCAAGAATCGAACCAGAGAACGTCTTGCTGTGAGGTGGCAACACTAACTGCTGCACTACCATCAACTATGGACACCAATAAACGTAAAATAAAAATAGCATAAAGAATATAATCAACAGTTTAAACAATTCACTACAGAGTTGACTAAAATTATCTCACAATGGGAAGCACTATCTCAGCTTCTTTTCCAGGTTCCTTTTAAAATATCTGATCTAAATCTAATTACTGCCCTGCCAAGAAAGTAGAAAGAAAAAGAATACAATAAAATAAAATAAAGGAAAATACTTATGCAAAAAGGGGACAAGAAAGGAGTTACATGGGCTAGGTAAGAAGAATGAGGAATTAATTTGGGAAATGCTCATGATATGAAGCAGCTTTTAAATGGTACTTTGGAATGGCAGAGGATGTGAGTTTGCAGGAAAATGAGGCAGGCTGATTGTGTAATATGGAAGCTAGAGATAGTAGTGAACTGGATAGTTTGAAATGGAAGGGTAGAGTGGCACTTGAGAGGAAGCGGTAACAAGAGGCCTATAGACAACAATGGCTTGGTAAATTTAGGTGTGAGGCAGAGGCCAAGAAAATGTCAGCAAAGGCTGTTAGTGAAGGAATAGAAGCAAGTGGAAAGGAAAGGAGAGAAAGCAGGAGATGCAGTCATGAAAGGGATTGTAACAAGAAAGTAGCAGTGTGGAAGCAGAGATGCAGAGAATAGTAAAAAGTTATAATGGGTGGACAGAACCAGAATTTGTCAGGCAAAAAGCAGTATTGCAAGCATTGCAAGGTGACCAGAAGGAAAGAGTTCAGAAAAGGCTCTCAGCTACATGGGAAAGTTAGAAGACAAAGAAGACAGATTAGTGGAGAGATCTTGTAAGAAGAGCATAGGAGGGCTGGGCAACAGATTACATACACCAGATGGAGGAAGCAATCAGCACAGACAGTGTGGAAAATGGGAACAGTGGAAGTAAAGGAGAAAATGTTACATATAGAGGCATAGTGGCATGGAGAAGGAATCCAAGGAGAGGAGAGCCAGTGTGAGGAAAGACAATATGGTTTTGGCGCTTAGGCCCTCCCACTCATTTACAGTTGTCTTGTTAAATACCACTGTCTTTCTAGTTGCCTGCCTCTTATGTTAATCTGACCATATATCTCATTTCCTCTCTACCTTCACTGGCTTGTGTGAGTAATCACAAAATCATCATTTTTGAAATCCCTCCCCTTCAACTATTTAAATTTATTGGCCATCCTACTGTATTCCATAGTACCAGAATACAAAAGAGACCACCCTTTTCAATCCATTTTAAAAATAGTAACTCTCCACTGAACCTTAAACTTTTTAAACAGGTAAAACTTAAGTTACCTACTTTCACATCTAACTTCTCTTGTGCACACTGCAGTGTGCATTTTTTTTCATCTTACCTTTAAGCATCCCTGTGACTAGCACTTTCTCTAATACCTGCTGGAAAACACTAGGAAGCCTTAAACTGATACAATCACTCAACTCTCCCTGTTAATAAGGAGAAATTAATAGTAGGCGCTAAATAACCTATAATTGCAAAGTACCTTGCTAAGGTAAGGGAAAACAGCTCCTGTACTTTACAAAAAAAGCACCAAACCAGGCATGTCCAAGGGTCAGCTTCCGGTGATTTCTCCTGTCCACCTGGTGAATCTGGGAATACTGGGGCAATGCAGCAATTGCCTCATGTGCACAGACAACCCTCTCCTCCTACCACCCAACACTACAACCTGTGAGAGATGCACTTACATAGCCAAAATGGAAGCAAAGCTCTCTCCACCCAAGATTGTGCTAGACAGTCAAGAGGAGAAGGTTAACACCCACACTACACCTCAAGCAACACATATCCCTTCTAAACCCACACCACCAACACCCACATATAGCAACACTAAATCCACATATGCAGAGGCCCTTAACTGTAACCTGCCCAAGCAACAAGGACCTCTGAAGCTGAAACGCAAACAAACACCAATCACAACCAAAGTGTCACATAGTTCACAACAGCAGTGTGCCACCCAGCAACAGCCCCTAAGGCAAGACAATGTACCTAACACTTTAGTCATAGGTGACTCTATAGTCCAACACACTGATGTCCATCTCACCAGGTTGAACAAGGAGAAAATTACAGTCAGCTGCCTGTCAGGTGCCAGGATCTGCCACATAATGCATGCACTCAAGTCACTCCACAACAAGTACAAATATGACTCTGTCATTGTCCATGTTGGAGTGAATGACTTGAGACGTACCTCCCTGGACTACATGAAAAGAGACATGGAAGAGCTCTCAGATCATGTGGCCCAGGCAGGTATGACCCTAGCCCTGAGTAGCATCTTGCCTTCGCCCAGAATGATACCACAATATAAGGACAAAATGACTGACTTCAACAATTGGCTAAGCTTCTGGTGTCATTCAAAGGGGATCCAGTATCTGTCTGCCTGGGACGACATGCTTGACAGACCACGATGCTTTTCCAGAGATGGTCTGCACCTGTCTCCCCTGGGATTCAGGTTACTGGCTAAGGCTCTTGCCACCCCTATAGTGCCTTTTTTAGGCAAAGTTCAAAGGACAAAACCACCACCGTAACAGGTACAAGCATGCAAAATCTGAAGGTAATGCTACTCAATACTAGAAGTCTAAACCTCAAAATGCACTCTCTTGACTCACTCCTAAAAATGGAGAACATCGGTATCTGTGCAGTGACTGAGACCTGGTTCAAGGCTCCAGAGAGCACCCCTGCAATACCAGGCTACAACTCTTACCACACTTTACGGCCACCAAACCAGGACCGAAACACTAAAGGTGGAGGAGTGTCAATATTCACCAAGGATATTCACACCACCAGGCTAGTTGCCCAACACAATGCATCTGAAATTCTCCAGGTGCAACTAACACTAGGTAAGACTGCAATCCAAATTGTAGCTTGCTACAGATCCCCCACCATACCCCAAGATTCTCACTACACCTTTCTGAACATACTGGAAAATATTAAGATAGAACCAAACACCCTAATACTGGGTGATTTTTACTACCCTGCCATTAACTGGGAAAACTACTCATGTGCCAACACCTTTGCCCAACAGTTCTTGGAATTCATAAATTCCAATGCCCTGGATCAACTAATCCATAGTCCCACCAGGGGCTCCAATATCCTAGACCTGGTCATTACCAACATGGCAAATCGATGCTCCACACCTATGGTCACCCCCTCGTTAGTCAGGTCTGACCATAAGCTAATCACCCTTAACATCCACATCCCACCCCCACCCCCCAGTAAGGAAACCTCCATAAAAAACTTCTCCAAAGTCAACTTCATGCTACTCAAGTCAGAAGTGACAAACTTCATGACACCCATGCAGATGGGAACTAAAAGTTCAACTGCTGAATCCTACACTAAGGCACTGTACGAGCACATCCACTCATGCATGAATCGTGCCATCCCAAATAAAACCAAGATGCTCTCATCCAAAAAAAGGAAGCCAATCTGGTGGTCCCCTGCCATAAAAAAACTTTACAACAAAAGGAAGAAACTGTTGCAGAAATGAGGAAAATCCCAGGATGCAAAAAAACCCCTTACCAGCCTCAGTAAGAAACTGAGATCCCTCATAAAATCCTCCAAAGCTAGTTACGAAATTAAAATTGCCAAAAATTCCAAAGACAACCACAAGACATTCTATAACTATGTCAAGAATCTAAATGGCAATGCTCAGATCTGCTCTGAGCTAAAACAGAATGGCATTAAATATACTGATCCCAAGGATATTGCCAATATCCTGGTAGATCGATTCAGTGCCAACTTCACCCCCCTCTCACCCCCTAAATGGCCCATCTCAACACCAGAAGATTGCCAAATTCCGGTAATAATGGCCACAGAGGTAAAAATGCACTCTCCAAAGCTAAGAATACAGCGTCCATGGGACCAGATGACATCCTGGGCTGTGTACTACATGAACTATAATATGAACTGGCACCTCACCTAAGTGTCATGTTTAATCATAGCCTCACCTCAGGTTTCGTGCTCACTGAGTGGCGCAGAGCTACAGTTATCCCACTCCACAAGGGGGGATCCACCTTGGATCCCGGAAACTACCATCCCATCAGTCTGACAAGCTTTATTTGCAAGGCCATGGAGCGTATTATCATGGAACTTATAAACAAAGACATTGGCAACCTTCAAACACTGGACCCCACCCAGTTTGGGTTTGTGAAGGGCCGATCTTGTCTCCTGAACCTGATTGACTTCTTCAAATCAATCTCCAGAGCCATGGACAAGGGTAAGGTGGTCCACACAGCCTATCTAGACCTTGCCAAGGCCTTTGACACCACCCCCACTCTGGAATCATAGATAAACTTACTAAGCCGGGCATTAATCCCTACATCACCCAATGGGTTGCTAACTGGCTTACTGATAGAACCCACACTGTAGCCAACTCCAAATCCAGCTTCAGACAAGTGACAAGTGGAGTACCTCAGGGTTCAATCCTGGGACCGCTCTTGTTTGGCATCTACCTCTATGAAGTACATGCCAACACTAAGGGACTCTGGCTAACAAAGTTCGCAGATGACTGCAAACTGGGAACCAATATTGAATCCCCAAATTATGTGGATACTGTACAAAAGGGCCTTACAGAAACAAATGCTTGGTGCCAGAGCCATGGGCTCAAGCTCAATGCCAAGAAATGTATAGTCACCCCCTTTGGGAAAAAACATGTATCTGTGAATTACCATATAGATGGCAGTACACTAAACACCAAAAGTGTGATAAGAGACTTAGGGACACAGGTGGACAGTGGTCTCACCTTCGATAACCACATCGCCACAACAGTCAGGAAATCCTTCTATGTGGCACACCTCATCACTAAGGGCTTTTCATCCAGAAAAAAGGAGATCATTGTCCCACTGTACTCATCCCTCATTAGACCCATTATATAATACAATGCCCCGTTTGGTATGTACCTCTCAAGACATCTGCAACAACTGGAAAGGCCGCAGAAATACCTCACTAAAGGAATCACAGGCTTAAAGCAGATGCCCTATGCTGACCGCCTTAAAAAACTCCAGCTATGCTCTGTCGCATATCATCTACTCAGAGGCAATCTCTGCTTAACATACAAGGCCATGTCAAACCCAGAGCTGTTGGACATGCTACACTTAAAGAAATCCCATTCCCTCAGAGCCACATGCTCCAGGGATCTAAACCTTGCCATCACAATAAAGAAAACATGCTGGAGGGATAGGTTCCTGACCCAGAGACTCCCCAGACTCTGGAATAGATTGCCCATACATGTCAAGCAGAGTGCCTCTTTGGCCCTCTTCAAAAGGAACCTTGATGATTGGATGGGAGAAAGTAAATTCACCCCATGGATTACATCAGTCACCCTGCTAGACAGGGGGCCAGGGAAGTAAATAGTGTGGGAAGAAATAGCAGGGAATTGTTATGGTTAGGCTTGTATAGGCCCTAGGGCTAATAGCCTAGTACCAACATATGAACCTATGAACCTATGAAGCAATAACTTCTCAGAGGTGAAAACAAATAGACAGGAAGGTGATCTAGCTGTCAAGAGAGAGAGAGATGGAGGAAGTATTCTCAAGGATTATTACACGAACCAGCAGCCAGCATACAGAACAAGGAGATGATTATAGTGTACATTGAATAACTGCAGTAGTGAATAGGGGAGAAAGGCTTGGGACTGCTTAGGGGATATGGGAGACCTAGCAGAGAGAGACCAACTTTATGCAAGTGATAGGCTTAGTGCTTGATTGGAAAGAATTTAAGTTATTGTACCGTGAGTGTTTATGCATTAGACAGAAGATAAAAAGAGATGCAGAATACAGTAGAAGAACCCATAAAAGTAACTTAGACCATGCCTGAGTAACCTTACTCTTCAATGCAAGGAATCTGGCTAGGAAAATGTCTGGTCTGCATGCAGCGATGAAGAAGAGGAATGTGAGAAATATTGATAATCAGTTTTATGAGCAAAGGACAGCAGTGGGTGGGATATGAAGGGTCCTGGGTATAGACTGTTCAGGAATGACAGAGAAGGGGGAAAAAGGGGTGCAGTAGCAATCTGCATAAAGGAAGAGATCAGAAATGAGGCAAGAGAGGAAGAACACCAATCAAAGAATAGGAGAATGAGCACTGCCTGTCCTAGAAACTACATTAAGTGCCCTGGAGATTAAGGTAGGGGAATGATAGGAGAGCTGCTAGACTGATAGCATATTTAACAGCAGACACAACATAAGAGGAAGATAAGAGAATAAAGGAATGTGGTAGACAAAACAGAGCATTTGCCATGGGGAGTTCATTGTCCCAGAGCAGAAAGATTTTGAGTTCCAGACCAGGGAAGGAGCAGGAATTGATTAATGTTGTGAAGGATGCCAGCCTAGCTAGAAAGATAATTCTATGTCATTGTAAACATTAATATGATCCACAGGCTTGTGTTACAAATATAAGGAAACTGTGTTATGTGCAGAGCTTCAAGATTGTAACCACAGTCCATCCTGCTGGAAGAAAGCAGAAATGTATGTAAATTCTATACCTATGTAATGTATGGTTTCATGGTAGAAAACTGGGACATACAGAGTTAACTTGCAAACTCTAAGAAAATAAGCTGATAAGTAAAATAATTTTATGACTGTGGGTCAGGATGTCTGGGCTAAGAGTTTCTTTCTATTGTCTTAAGACAGAGATAATTACTAGGTTTCACATGTAAAGTGTATTTTATTGCTCAGTAACTTCCTGGCAGCTGCAGATCACAAAGAAATGTTACATTGTAAGTCTCTGTTAGTCTGAGAAATAAATCAGAAGTGACAAGAATGATGTAATCTGAGATGAGTCAGCAGTAATGTGTATTATCAATTTAAAAACTATCTCAGAGGGAAAGAGGTGCATTTTGTATTTTGTTCTGAATCTGACAACAACTCACTAGCACTGTGCCTTGCTCTGTAAGTAAGACTTAGATCTTAGCATTTCTCTTAGAGATAGATAGGAATATAGCCAGATTAGTGTAGATGTTTTCTATAGTTATGTGAGACTTTCCTACAATGCTGTTTTAAAGTATTTCCTGTGATTTCTGAACTCTCTGTTGTCACTGTGTCGAATTAAGTATTGTCTTGTGCTTTTAATATTTATTATTAAATATATTTTTAAACATTTTAATTGTGGCTGTTTTATGCAGAGATAATAATAGCTCTTAGAGTACTCGCATGTATTTGGTGATACTGTACAAGCCACTCCAATAGCCTTAGCCCAGGGTCACACTTACTATTTGGATAAAAGTAACATTGCAGAATAGAACTGAACACCCTTTGATAAGGGCCTTTAGAATAGCTGATAAGACTAGTTGGCGGCAGTGATTACTACCTTCTAGCCTGGGCAGAAGGGGCATAGCTAGTGAATCTGTGCCAGCCTTTCACAAGAGTGTCTGTGTGTTTGTATATAAACCAAATCTCGAAGTGTGTGTGTGTGTGTGTGTGTGTGTGTGTGTGTGTGTGTGTGTGTGTGTGTGTGTGTGTGTGTGTGTGTGTGTGTCAGCTACTTGGTTAGGGACATGAAGCACTTGTTGGACAGAGAGGGTACTGAAGGTTTTGGCTTGACTACTTTGCTGAGATCTGAACCCTATAGCTGTCCCAGTGGGGAGTCTTATTAGGGATCTGGAGAGACAGGGAGAAACCAGCCCCAGAGTGACTGCGATCTCTGTGTGCTCTTAAGGGAAATTGTATTTTACTGTGTGTGTACTTGTTATCCTCCCAATGTGGAAGCCCCCATTGGTGCTAGTGGTGAGGATTGAGGCTTCTTGATTACTGGGCACGGGCATTACAAATGTATTGACCATGAGGGATTCATCCAACTAGTGCAGACCTGTACCATAAATGATGTTATTTTAGATATGCTAATAACTAAAGTAAAGGGCATCATGGGCATTAAGTTAAGGAAGTGGTAGCTATTAGTGATTTTACCACTGTGTGGTTTATAGTAGAGAGAAGGGGAAAATAAAAAGACAAAGGCAATGGTATATGATTTTAAAAGGGTGAACTATGCTAAACTGTGGGAAGTTATAAAGGATGTGTTAGGAAACTGGCAGCAAATGAAAGGAATAAACAAACTATAGGAATAGGATAGTAATGGAATACTCATGGTTGTGGACAATGGTATGAGGAATAGTCAATAAGTCAAAAAGAGATGAAGGTTAATACAAGGCAAATTGAGCAAACAGGACAAAGTCAGGATGAGAGATGGAAATGATTGGATTGGTTGTTGAAAGACGTACACTACAAAAAACTAGCTAAAAACAACAAAGAAGATAAGGTCAGTAAAGGCAAAAGTCAAAAAAGAGTCAGCAGAAATGATTAAAAAGGAAGCAAAGGTTTTAGGTACACAATAAAAAGAAGGAAGGGTGGAATAACACTGGCCAAGCTCAGAAAACATATTATCAGTTGTCATGGAAGACTGGGAAAAAGCAACAGTGCTGAATGAGTACTTTGTCTTCACAAAGAAAAGTAGGGGTACGAGGCCATGTTAGGTGAGAGACAAGGCAGAGAGTGGAAAACAGTGGGCAGACAGCAGAAAAGAGAGGGAGGAGGTTCCATGGAAAATGGGTTTTCAGGTATGAAAAAAGCAGAAGGACCAGATGAGCTGCCTTCCAGAATGTACAGAAATCCGGTCAGTAAGCTGGTAGACCACTTATACAGATATCCAACAGATCAGTTTCAAGTGCAAATGTGCCACAGGAATGATGGACAGCAATTGTGGTACCATTGTACAAGGGGTGGACAAGAAAACAAATACATGGAACTACAAGTCTGATAGTTGACAAACAGTGTGAGTGAAAGTCTCAAAGAGAATCTTGCATGGAAGGCCTGCACCATGTCTGCAGGACAACAGTCTCCAGGACAGCAACCAATATGCGTTCATTATCAGAAGAATATGTCGGTCAAGCCTGATCCAGTTTTATGACTGAGTTGTAGGTGAATATGACAGGGATTTACCAGCAGATGTCATATATCTGGACTTCAGCAAGGCTTCTTACTCTGTCCCACAGAGGGAGCTGATACAGAAACTGAAGTTGTTGGGATAAGGTGAAGACTGAGAAAGTGAAGAAGGGTAGTACACAGGGCTGTGATGAGGCAGACAATGCCAGCAATTAGGGAATTGTGTAGTAGAGTACTGTAAAGATGTGTCTTACACCCTGCACTCTTACTGGATTATGTGTCAGACATATCTATTGGAACAGAGAACAAGGCCAACTTCTTTACTGATGAAACAAAGACAGGTGCAGCACTGGAGAATGATTTGGAAAAGATGAACAAGTATGCAGAAAAGTGGTAGTTGTATCTCAATTAAATAAATGCAAAGTACTGACTCCACCAGATGTACAGTGTCAGCTTGAAGGAGTGAAACTGATAGGAACAGAACAAGGAAGGTATCTGGAGATGTTGATCTGACTGGACTACTACGAGCAGTGCAAGACAGCAGTGACAGGTGTAAACAGAATGCTGGGACATGTCCTCAAGGAAATATTTTCCAGAAGCAAAGCAATAAAAGCAAAGACATAATGCTTCCACTTTAGAAGGCCTTAGTTAGGCCACACCTTGAGAACTTTATGTAATGCTGGAGGACATATATAGAAAAGGACATCACTCTGCCGAAGGAATTTAAATGAAATGTACAAGAAATATTTCTGAGACAGAGGAAAAGAAATATGACCAGAGACATATGTATGTATGTCATACTATCGATGTTTATATTCATGTGATTTGAAAACCACAACCACTGTATATCTTACGAACAGACTTGCAATTTAGGAGTAATCCTTTTTATTTCTTACATTCCATTTGGCAAGACTAATTAAAGTGTGACTCAAGTAACATAGTGTTCATGTCTTCAGCCATCTAAATATTTAGGGATGATAATCTTATTTGTGTGTTGGGAAACTCTCCAACTGCACTGGAATTTTTTCAGGATAACTGTTGCCATATCCCTATAGTCAAATGTGGTGAGGGGTATAGGATTTGGGGGGGTGACTTCAGAGGAGGCAGGTACAGCAGCAGGTGGCCAACAGTAATCAGCACTGGACATCAATGTGTCATTACAGAGCTGGACTTCTCCCTAGAAATAGAAGCAGTAGGCAAACAAGGTGCTCTCAACTCAGATCAAACAACATATGTATGGCTCCGGCTGGAAGCAATCATCAGAAAGGGTGAGGCATAGAATGATGGGACATTTTACACTGTGTTATTTTCACAGTAGGCTCAGTTCAAGAGAGTGACACTGGAAACAGCATCTGTACCAGAGCAGGTACAAATTCATTCACAGTATTGGTGGGCATATAAAAATGACAGCTAATAAGCAGCACCCCAGTAGAGGTAATTAGGTGGTTTACAAAAGGGTACTACAGCAGTTTAGAGACACTAGGAAGGTGCAAAGTTAGCCAGTGATATGGCTCAAAACAGTAAAAGAATAGAAGGCACATATCCTGTCAATCTTGGGGGCATTCTAAACAAGGGGAAGGTAGCCTTGCACATGGTAAGCATCAGCTGACTACACAAAACCATGGGGTGACAGTGTGAGCCTTATGGGACAAACTCCCAAAGGTTTGTCATCATCTATACAAGAGATTATTTTTCCGACCCTGTTGTTTAATATTACTAGGTAGAACAGTCAGTTGGTCAGAATAAGTACAGTCTAATGATAAATGGGAAGAACCTATGACTGCTCAAGAGGTGAAGAACCAGTGGGTGGCTCCAGCCCCTGAGGGCCACAATGGAATGTAGTGCAATGCCTGCAACAGTACCAAACACTGTCCCTCAAACACAGAAGTCTACTCACACAATTTCATCAAAAAAAGTACTTAGGAAGGAGCATTTTTCTGCTGTGAGAATGGTACTCTGCTTACCTAGCTTCAGGTGAGAGCTGTAATGAAGAGAACAATGTAATGATGCAGCTTAGACCCCCAAAATATACTTCATGCTTAGTTAGACATCATACATATTAAGGATAGGGGCAGTCTCTCATGTACAGTGGGCAAAAGGATATAATGGGATAACACAAAGAAATTAGTAAGATAGAAGTCCAATTCTTAAATATTTGAAAAATAACCAGGTGTAACATGACTAACATTGCTGTCTCTTACATTGCAGAAAAAATACCACAAGCAAACCAGGAAGCATATAAGCAGAGTTATTTTTATATAAAAAGATTACAGAAATGGCTGCAGTGAGAACATAACTTGCATGGTGAACTACAGACAGATGGCTAGGGTTTGAGGGTTTTGAAATGGCCACAACTAAAGCTAAGGCTGGGGTAAAGGTACAAGACCTAGGGGCAACTGGACAAGATCTTGCCATACCTAGGATGAAATGACAGATGTTACATGCCAGTTGGCAGAACTGGTGGTAGTAATAGGAAAAGAAGTAGCATACTTAAGAGAACGCTGGTCACAGGCTCAATTGCTATGGTTTGAAGTGATTTAGGAGTTGGAATGGTCACACTGTTTCAACCACATCAGCTAGAGTAACAGTGAGGATTAGACACAGGAATAATACCACAATCCACAAACTTATGTCAGGAAGTGGTGAAGTTTACATAGCAAACCCCAGCATAAAAGAGAAATGGCCATCAATGTGTTATGCTGATGTGGTCCACTTTTCATTAAAAAGGATGGTAGCTTTTTTATGCACATGTAATGACAGAGTTGCTGTCTTTTTTAATTTCTCCAAATCTTTTGGGCTTCTAGTACCATGACAGGAATGGACTCCATTCTTAAGTCAAAGTAAGATTAAAGTCCATGAAATTAATATTGTTTCAAGGTTTGATGTCAGCCAAAAGTGCTTTTTGCAGCACCTGCAATGTGCCCAGCAATGACTCCTTCTGCAATTTGTACAGCGTTACATGTTCTGATAAGATATCTAAACATGATTTTAGATTCATTTTTATAAGAGCCATTGCTCCTACCACTATTGGGAATATCTGGGTATCTTTCTTCCATATTTCTCTCATTTCTGCCTGCAAATCCTGATATTTTTATGACTTTGTGTCTCTCTGTACACAAGGCACTGTAGTCACTGAGTTCAATGATCAGTGCTACTTTTGTCTTCTTTTCATCAAACACTATATCCAGTTTTCTAGCATCTATCTTTTGAACTGTTGGTAATGGATGATTCCGTTTGATGTAAGCTTCATCATTTTCTATGATGCTTTGTGGCTCATGTTTCCAGTGTTTTTCAGCCACTTCAATACCATAATATTTGCACAATCCCTAGTGCAACAATCTTGCCACATTATTATGCCTTTCAGTTTACAGACCTTCTGCCATTAGTATGTCACAACCAGCAATGAGGTATGTGACTAATTCCAATTTGGTTTTATAAAACCTACATTTGTCTGTTTCTCCCACATGTTCAATGGACTTTGTAAACCAATGTGTACGCAGCCCACTATCTTGGACCGCCGATATTAACTTTTCATCTCTTGGTTTGAATTTGCCTCTACTTAACCATTCCTGCATTCATTCCTGATCAACATGAAGTTCTTCCAGAAGTTTTCTATACTTGCAACTATATTTATGAATTTTCTACATCTCTTGCCTTCTCATCTGGTCCTTCACTTTATATTCTTTTTTTTTTTTTGCTTTTTGGCACATTCAGTTGCTGCCTGATTTTTATCTACTTCTGGTTTGAGTTCCATTCCTGCTTGATGCTGATATGCTTCTGCTAGATTAAGCAGAGAAGTCATCTTAGACTTATTCTTCTCATGTTTCAAAACTTTCACTATATTTGGGTCTTGTGAGGTCAGCAGATATGTGTGGTGTCCCCCGACTGCAGATCTATACATGTAATTAATTTCAAGGCGGCCCATCCCTCCTTCAGCACGGAGAATGTATAATCTTGGTATGTACTGATTTTTATAAATAATTTTGTGAGTATGAAGCATCCTTCTTGTTTTCCTGTCTAATCTATCCAGCATGTTTTAGGGCCAGTTAATCACTCCAAAACTGTAAGTTAGGACAGGAAGAACAAATTGGTTTATAGCTTGGATTTTGTTCCTAGATGTCAATGCTGCGTTCAGAATTAATTTAAGTCATCTAAAGTATTCCTTACTATGTTTTATTCAAATATTTTCATGTTTTCTTGTTGATCCTTCATCAATTCCCAAATATTTATACACTCTTTCTTGCTCAAGTTCTTTTATATCACATTCTTGTCCCAAACTGATGTTTTCCTGGTGCTGCAGTTTTTCTGCTTTAAAGATTAATTTTGCACATTTATCAAGACCAACCCGAGGATTCACGAGGCACCATGCAAGAATAAGACTATTCTTGCATGGAGTGGTTTGTGTCCATTTAGAATAGCAGCGCACCTTGCATATGCATGAAGGTGCGCTGCTATTTAATCTAAATGGACAAGAACCAGCGGGCGTGTGTCAGCCGTGTCTGCACATGTAACACCCCCCCCCTGCTCAGAAAGTGCTGTACGGCACTTTGTGACACAGATGAATGTCAAGCTGCATAATATTTGAGCCTGGCTCTAATATTATATAGTAAATGAGTGTCCTCAGACACAGAAATGTAAGTAGCTAACATTTCAATGTCTGCAGACACTAAAAAAAAACAAAACAAAACACAAACACGTAGAAGGCAGCAGCCTTCAAGTGCACCTCCCCAAATTTATGCACTCTTCCATACATGCATGGAAGCAGTAGGACAAGAGGAAAGCAATAAAAATTTAAAAAATTTATTTTTTTCATCAAATACATCCAAAATTTAAGTGGTGCGCAGCTTGTTTGCACAGTGTACCACTATGCTTAGCCTAGCTGAAATCCTGAAAATGATAGACAAGTACTACTGTGATAGAAAACATCATCTAGTTGCTGTAGCATAGTGGTACTGCCATGGTAGAGCATGCTCAGTTCGAATCCCCCTCTGTCAAATTATTTAACAAACCTTTAAGGAATTTGAATGATAGATGTCAATCATATGGCTCATGTATAGCACAGTAGGGGTGGGAATATGTAAAATATAAATGTAAAAAAATAATTTATACATTTAATGAAAAAAATGTAGATTTAAACAATGCTTTGCTAGTGTAAGCATTGCTTACCTGATTTCAGCTCTGCTTACCTGGTGTATGCATTGCTATGCAGATTTGAGCAGAGCTAAGCATAGTTCAGCATATTAAAACCAGCCAAGCAAGAAAAAGTGTGGGAAAACTGCTCTATTTAAACCGCACAGGTGGGAATACAGCCATAACCATTTGGGATTGCTCACAGCAGGACCAAAATGTCTGGTGTTGGTGAAGGTGTTCACTTCCAAGTGCAACATTGGGGCATCCAGGTGTCCAGGGTCATAGTTGGGCTCCTAGTAAAAAGCCATGGCTCGCAGTAGAAAGCAGAGGCCTGGGACCAGCTTGTACGCAATCTCACCAGTGCCACTGGCATACCCCGGACTGGTGAGCAGGTATGTCACCACCATAATGACCTAAAGTGGAGGAGGGGTGCACTCTTGGACCAGTGTATCCAAGAAGCCCAAGTGCAGGATTTCTCACCTGTCTGTAAGTATGCAGTGTTATGTATCTCTAAGTATGGAAAAAGTTCAAATTGTGACTGTGCAGGTGTGATTAATGTGTAATGTCTCCCCATATAGCTGCTGCGGAGAGGTCCCAGAATGTTGAGGCTCTTGCCCAGCGACTGCCCCGCCTGCATCAGAAGTATGGTGAGTACAGAATACCCCCTACTATTAGCAGTAAGAAATCAAAATTATAGTAATGGTAGTACCCCCTGTATATATAATTGTGCTGTAAAAGTCAGGAATAAATGCTTGTGTCAGGCTGCCAGTGTTACAATGGAGTACTCCCAGCTGCTGTGTAATACAGATGTCAGTAGCAAACAAGGTACAATATGCAGGAGAGGAATCTTAGAATATTTATGAGTGTGGCTGAGTAAACCTGCCAAGAAAGTGCCATGTCTGGGCTACTGTAAAAGTTAGAAATGAACAGCATTCCCCTGTGAAGATCATGCAGGAATAGTAATTGTGGATTTCTGAGTTGTACACAGATATGTATGTCAAAACTAATAAAGGTGATCCCAAAAACTGGTGTGTGCCATCTCACTTGTACTTGAAAAATAGAAATCTGTATGTTCTGCAGAATGCATTAACTGAGGTGAACTGAGTTAGCACTGCTTGTCTGAAAACATTAGAATAGGCATGTCAAATAACTGAAAAAAAGCAACAATACATATCGCCATCAGAATGTGTTTTACTTGTTTGTCTGCCAGCAGCGTCTTGCGGTAATCGTTCAATTTCAGCTGTATGTAGCTGTGAATGTACTGAAAAATGCATAAGGCTAATAGGTGCAGACTTAAAACCTACACTGTGTACTCAGGAATCTAAATAGCAGTATTTAGTTGTAAAACAGTGAAATATGCAATCCAGCTAATGTGCACGTTTCACAAACAATGACACCAATGTCTGTTGTGTATTCCTAATGTGTACTGAAAATGGGAAACAAATAATGCAACATGTCATAACAAAAGTACTGTGCAACAAAATTATCTACTAGATAGAAATGTCACAAGCAGCACACAACACTTCCCCAGTAGCTCAGTTTGATAAGGACTAGGCCTGCAGTTCAATTTTGCACACACATCACTGTTTGAATCCAGAGACTGCCACTACCATCTCACAGTCTGGTTCTACAGTTGTAAACTGCAGTCTGAATAGAAAAGGCAATGTAGTGCAACACATAACATTTTCCATACAGGGCACACAGGTAAAGAAATCTGAATAGAAATACTAGTATGATGTTTATAACTATGAAAGGTGTATAATTGCTGTGGCGATCAGGCCCAGTATTACAAATAGATGCAAGCTACACATCCACACTCTGCAGTCTGGCCCAGACAAGCCCTTCAAGTATCACATTGTCACTGATAGTTTACCCAGTCACCAAGAAGCCTGCACACAGAGAATGTCACAGTAGATGTATGTGAAAGGAACAACGCGCACTCCAGGGCCTGCAACTAATATGGGAATCTGAAATATGTGTAGAAACAGCAATGTAATGTGCACATAGTTCATCTGCACAAGGCCCACAGGTAAAGAAATTGGTATAGAAACAGTTCTGATGTGTATAACTAAAATAAGAGTACAATTGCTCTGTTGATATCTACAGATGTTGGTGAGCTGTAGCAGCCCCATGGCCCAGGTAGAGTGTAAGTGTGGTCAGAATGTAGAGCAGAGATTAGTAGTGTACTGATAAATATACTTGATAGCAGTTGTCAGTTGAATCTGTTCCCTTCTCCCACCATTCAACTGATCCAACCATCACACTGAAACCAACATGGGTATGTTCCTAAACAGACCTCTACTGTTGGTACCGTTGTTCCATTTGGTTTATCATTGTTTAAACTGTGTGCATACTGATATTCCCTGTTGAATAATCATTTTATTGCCTGCCTGACATACCACTAACTGGCATGCTGTTGCAACCATGAATGCCATTTCATATACGCATGGGTTCTGTTTGCTATGGCACTGTTATAATTGCACTGTTTTGGGTAAATGGGAATATCCATTCATGCTATTTTGACTAATGTTGTAATGTTTTGTGCATGAATCCTATACAAATGCACTTCATAAGCATTTACATGAGTGCATGGATCATGCTATCCCTAACAGAACCAAGATGCTATCCCCCAAATAAAGGAAGCCAATCTGGTGGTCCCCTGCCATAAACAAACTCTACAACAGAAGAAAGAAACTGTTGCAAAAAAGAGTAAAATCCCATGACTGGAAGAACTCCCTTGCCAGCCTCAGTAAGAATTTGAGATCCCTCATAAAATCCTCCAAAACTAGTTATGAAGACAAAATTACCACTGATTCTAAAGATAACCACAAAGCATTCTATAGCTATGTCAAGAATCTCAATGGCAACACTCAGATCTGCTCTGAGTTACAGCACAATGGCACTAAATATACAGAACCAACTGATATTGCCAACATCCTAGCAGATAGGTTTAGTGCTAACTTTACCCCCCCTCACTCCTAAAGGGCCCATCTCTATACCAGAAGAATGCAAAGTTCCTGTAATCACGGCTGCACAGGTAAAAACCACACTGTCCAAAGTCAAGAAAACAGCATCTATGGAACCTGTCAACATCCCAGGATGCGTTCTACATGAACTAATGAATGAACTGGCACCCCACCTAAGCACCATGTTCAATCATAGTCTCACCTCAGGCTTTGTGCCAACTGAATGGTGCACAGTAACAGTTATCCCACTCCACAAAGGGGGAGCCACCATGGACCCTGGGAACTACTGCCCCATTAGCCTAACGAGCCTAGTCTACAAGGCCATGGAACGTATCATCATGGAACTTATAAACAAAGACATTGGTAATCTCCAAACTCTGGACCCCACCCAGTTTGGGTTTGTAAAAGGCAGATCATGTCTCCTAAACCTGACTGACTTATTTGAAGCAGTCACCAAAGCCATAGACGAGGGTAAGGTGGTTCAAACAGCCTATCTAGATTTCGCCAAGGCTTTTGACACCATCCCCCACTCTGGAATAATAGATAAACTCACTAAACTAGGTATAAATCCTTATGTCAAAAGATGGGTTGCCAGCTGGTTCACTGACAGAACCCACACTGAAAGTAGCAGACTCCAAATTCGACTTCAGACCAGTGACAAGTGGAGTACCACAGGATTCAGTCCTGGGTCGTCTCCTGTTTGATCTCTACTTTTCTGAAGTACAGGCTAACATAGAAGGTCTTTGGCTAAAAAAGTTTGCAGATGACTGCAAACTAGAGGCCATAACTGAAACTCCTAACAATGTAGACATCCTACAAAAGGGCCTCACTGAGACAGATGCCTGGTGTCAAAGCCATGGCCTCAAGCTCAATGCCAAAAAGTGCATTGTCATCCCCTATGGTAAAAACTATGTACCCATGAGCTACCACATAGGTGGTAGTCTGCTTAACACCGAAAGTGTGATAAGAGACCTTGGGACACAGGTGGACAATAGTCTCTCCTTTGATAATCACATTGCCAGAGTAGTAAGGAAATCCTTCTATGTGGCACACTTCATCACAAAAGGTTTCTCATTCAGGAAAAAAGAGGTCATTGCTCCCCTCTACTCATCACACATTAGACCCATTATACAGTACAATGCCCCTTTTGGTATGTACCTCACAAGACATCTACAACAACTGGAAAGGCCGCAGAAATACCTCACAAAGAGGATTACTGGCCTCTAACAGATGTCCTATGTAGACCGTCTCAAAAAACTCCAGCTTTACTCCATCGCATATTGCCTACTCAGAGGTAATCTCTGCATAACATACAAAGCTAAATCAAACCCAGAGCTGTTGGACATGCTACACTTAAAGAAATCCCAATCCCTCCAAGCTACATGCTCTAGGGACCTAAACCTTGTCACCACAATAAACAGAACAAGCTGGAGGGAAAGATTCCTGTCCCAGAGACTTTCCATACTCTGGAACAAACTACCTATCTATATCAAACAAAGCTCCTCATTAGCACTCTTCAAAAAAAATCATGATGATTGGATGGGAAATAGGAAATTCACCCCGGGGATCAGCTCTGTGGCTGTGCTCAACAAGGGCACAGAAAAATAATTTTCTTGGGTAGTGAAAGCCAGGGTACCTTTTTGGCAAGGCTTGTATAGCCCTAGAGATGATAGCCTAATACTTACCTATGAACCTATGAACCTATGACTAACCAATATTCATTGTTAATTTCCACACCATAGCACATATGGGAAGGCAGATCCCAGCGGATCTGCCTCTCCCACCCCACCTGCCAAGACACCAGGTCCCACCACGTCTGGGACCCAACCCAGACCTCCCTCATCTACTGGTCCTGCACCACCCTTGGGTGGAACAGCTGCAGGGGATGGGACTCACCCCCCCCACCTGCAAGTGGGCGCGGTGAGGATGTTGTCACTGGGAATGAGGTCTGTGACATGATTCGCAGTGTCCTCCTTACGGAGCTGGATGACTGCTTTTGCCAGGTGGAGGGCAGGCTTTTGAGGCTAGAAAGGCAGGCGGCCTCTCCAGCCCAGCCTCTAGCACAGCCACCTTTGGGGCTGTGAAGGAGTAGTGGTAACTGCCATCGGGTGGCAGCATCAGTGCCACTACTACCATCTGGGAGGCTCAAGAGTGTCGGATTCCCAACCACCATCCCGCCAAGATGTTTACCCCCATGTGTCATACACTGCCCCTGTCTGCTGTCTTGTATGTCTGCAAATGCAACCTCTCATACCAAACATCCCTCCCCACAGTTACCAATAATCCTTCCTTAAAATCCCACTCTGACCTTAAAAGAAAAAAGCGCATTTGTCCCATAAAAAAAATCACGTCCCATACAGAGCTTTGCATTTCACCCACAGACATGTACCCATCACACAATTTAACCCTATCAATCATCGATATTGTATGAGCACACCTCCTTGTACGGTGTGAGTTTCCAAATTATAAATTGCCCACATTGAAAGCAGCTGTTGCTGCCAAAGAAATGCAGAGCTATGGTCCTTTCCTACACCTGTCCTGCACATCCCTACTTGTTTCTCCTCTTGTTTATCCCCCCACTTGCTCCAATTTCACCACATTCCTATCTCCCTTTTTTCTTTTCTTTATTTGAAATTAGCGTGAGTTTAAGCGGTCATAAGCAGCCATAAGCAGGCGTAAGCTAAGCTAAGCTCACGTAAGCATCACTTAGCTCTGTGCAAACCTGCTTACAGCTGCTTTAAAGTGCCTTAATCAATCTGTCTCCAACAACCCCTGTTCTGCCCAGCAACAAAATAACCAGCTCTTGCAAGTCTCAAACCCAGGACCTGGCACACTATATCCAAAGTGATTTACCACTAAGCTATTTCAGATGCTAATAAATCGGATGTTTTCTCAAACATATCATCCAGCACAGTCATTCAACAGTAGGGGAAGTGTATTTATATATGTAGATGTAAATATATATATATATATATATATATATATATATATATATATATACACGGATCCATATCAGATCCACAAAAAAAACACTTACCCGAAGACGAGTTCACCAAGACCACATCACCGACACAACACATTACTGACACAGGTAAGTATAAGTACTACAGAACGGAATGTATTCCCGTTTCTGCAATTAAATTAAAAACAAGAAACATGTGTATAGCAGGGGGGCAAGCCCCCCTGCACCCCCCATGTGGGGGGCTGTGCTACCCACACCCCCCTACTTAAATATACCAACTCCAAGATCACACCACTATGCAGAAACAGGAATACATCCCATTCCACACTACTTACCATTGTAGGTGATGTGTTGTGTCGGCGATGTGGTCTTGGTAAACTCGTCTTCGGGTAAGTGATTTTTCGTGGAACTGATAGGTTCCCATATACATACATATATATATATATATATATATATATATATATATATATATATATATATACATAATATATATCTATATATATACATATACATCTACATATATATATATATATATATATATATATATATATATATATATATATATACACACACACACATATATATATATATATATATATATATACACACACATAAATATATATATATATATATATATATATATTTATATATACACACACACACACACACACACACACACATATATATATATATATATATATATTTTTTTTTTTTTTTTTTTTTTTTTTTTTTTTATTTTATTTTACATTTGTTGACTGGGCTAGTCTAACTGGATATATGTCCATTTTCAGTAGAGGCCTGGGGAGAAAAGCGCCAAGACAAATACAGAGAAATAATGTTTAAGGTTACAATGAAGTTAACATTGAAGAATACTAAAATACATTTTACAACACAATGGTTAAAACTATTTACAAAATATAGAACATGATATTCACATAAAGTTTATCATAACAGTTTCTGGTTAACAGTTCTGCTTAGATATGCAATAAAGAACATAAGGTCAATTAGGGAGAGCAGAGGGAATAGCAGACGTGATAGGTTAGTCAGGGTTGCTGCAAGGGCATAACCAGTTTGTTCTGAGGAGTATTTTCAGTTTTTTTTTTTTTGAAGAGGGGTAAGGAAGGAAGAGAAGTCAGTTCAGTAGGTAGAAGGTTCCAGTTTGTCCCAGTAGTGTTTGAAAACAGAGAATCGCCTGCCATGTTGTTCGACTTACTTATGCTAACTAACAGTTTATTTGATTATTGTAAGTTAGTAAGATTTTTATAGGGGGTTATGAGGTTTGAGAGTATTGGAGTATTGTTAGGATGGTTGAGGATCTTATGTGCAATGGTAAGTTGGCTAAATTGAAGCTGATTTTGTAGTTCAAGCCATCCTGGTTGTTTTAGATTTTCACAGTGATGGGTTCTGAAGGGATTACCACTGGCAAATCTGGTAATGTTGTTATAGGAGGTAGCTAGTTTGAGAAGATTATTTTTGGACAGATTAGTATAGCTTGGTGAGTCATAAAGGAGTGCTGAGATTGGGCAATAGTATTTCTTGCTATAGGAGTGAGGAAGGATTTGACTATATAGGGAGCCCATTTTTCTGTTAACTGTTTTTATAGTGTTATTAATATGGGAGTCGAAGTTAAGGTTGTTGTCTATAGTAATTCCAAGGAGCTTGGTGGTAGCATCCAGGGATAGAAGGGTACCATTATTAGAAGTAACAGAGAAATCTATAAGTGTAGACTTATGGGTAGGGGTAAAGAGCAGGAAGTTAGCTTTTTTAGGATTCAGGAGGAGGCAGCATTTTAAGAACCTTGACTCCACTATGTTAAACATTTTCGGAGTTAGGGATTGTAGTTCAGATGAAGATTTAGCTGTGCAGATTATTGCTGAATCATCTGCATATTTTATACAGGTTGCATGAGGAGCAGCTTTGCAGAGATCATTAATAAAAATAGAGAATAATAGAAGACCTAGAATGGAGCCCTGTTGCTCAGGTAAGAGCTGAACCATTGTACAGCTAGAGTGTCAAGAGAAAGTGATTTGAGAATATTTATAAACAATGTGTGGTTTACCATATCAAAAGCTTTTGAAAGATCAATAAACAGAGCTGAAGAGAAAGCATTGTTAATGTGATTTCTGCTAATAGTGTCAGTGAAGGATAAGAGGGCTGTGGTGTTACTATGGTATGGTCTAAAGCCATGTTGGCTTTGTGCTAGTAAGTTGTGTTGAATTGAGTGGTCTAGAAGCTGATGATGAATGCATTTTTCCATTATTTTTGCTAAGGGAGATAGTAGGGCTATAGGTCGATAGTTAGAATATTCATTGGAGTTGCCTCCTTTATGTAGGAGGATAATATGTGAGATTTTCCAGATGATTGGGATGGTTCCCTCATTAATGGTTCTGTTTATTAGGATGGATATAGGATAAGCTACTGCTTTAGCTGCTTTTTACAGATATTGAGCTGGAATCTGGTCAGTAGAAGGAGTACAAGGCTTAAGTTTTAGAATGAGTTTATAGATGAAATTAGTAGATATGGGTTGTAATAGGAAAGTAGGAAGAGAGCTGGTAATGGGGTTAGGAAGGCTGGAGCTGTCAGGGCTTAGCTGGCTGGCTAGAGATTGGATGGCTTCAGTAAAAAAAGTATTAAAGGCATTAGCAGTTTGGTTGGGAGTCTCATGATTAGCACCAGTTGGGGTTGGTGTACTGCAGTGACCTGGGTGTAACAGTCTATTGATACCTGCCTAGAATCTTTGGGGATTGTTTAGGTGTGTTTGCTGCATTTTACAGTAAACGTTTTTTATGTCTGTAAGTATTGCTTTTTTTGTCACATTTTTCATTTGCCTAAATGTTTGTTGGTCTGATGTGTTTTTGGTAGTTCTCCACCTAGCCCAGGCTTTATTTCTGAGTAGTATTTTTTGCCTGGTGTCTTTAGAGAGCCATGGGGCTGGTCTTGACCTAGTTCTGATAGTGTGCTTTGGTGCATGTTGGTCAAGGATATTTAAGAATTTAGAGTTAAAGTGTTTGACAGCTTCTTCAAATGGGATGGTTTTTAGGGGAGACCAGTCACAAGAGCTAAGTTCAGTCTGGAATAGCCCTTGGTTAAAATGTTTGTTTGACCGTATAGTCCTATATGAAGCTTGGTGAGAGATATCAATCTTTTGCCTGATTATGTAGGTCAAAGAGTGGTCACTGAGATCATCAGGGAAGATACCTACTTTATAAGGTTGGTGGCAGTTATTAATAAGGATCCAATCTAAGGTGCTTTCTTTTTTGGTTGGTTTGTTAATTCTAGTCGGGGTGGTGATGGTCTGAGAGAAGCCATGAAGGTTAATATGAGAAGTAGGATGGTCAGTATTAATGCACTTCCAGTCAATATTGAAGTCACCTAGGATTATAGTTTATTGTGGGAAGGTCGATGATACCCAGCTAGGAATATCTTCTAGTGTACATATATTGTTTCCAGGAGGTAGGTAGATGCATAAGATGTATATGGATTTACTAGAACTCAACTGTACTTTGGAAATAAGAACTTCTGCATTACTGTCTTTAGGTAGGTTACAAGGTAAAGAGATGACTTGTAATCCATCCTTGAAAAGAATTGCTACTCCCCTCCCTTTCTCTTTTTATGGTCTAGACGCAATATATTGTATCCTAGTGGGAGGATTTCATTTTCCTGGGTTCCTGGTTTTAGCCAAGTTTCTGTCAAACATAGAATGTCAAAAGAGTGTGCATCCAAGAGAACATGGAAATGGGTAACTTTATTATTAACACTTTGAATATTGAGGTGTGCTATCAGGAGTGAGTTGGGGTGTTTGTTTGGGGTGTGTGGGATAGAGGGTTTGGTGGTAAGAGATTCAATGGATAGGATATTGGCTGGGCCAGGGTTAGGATGGATGTCTCCATCTTGTAAGGAATGCTTTTTTAGTGTAAGCAAAGGATAATGTATGTTATTAATTAGATATTGAACTTTCTTAGATGTTAGGCTATTGTATTTAATGTGGGCCTATTTTTATGGGTGATAGTGTGAATATATATATATATATATATATATATATATATATATATATATATATATAGCTGTCTCGGAGATCTCCGTTGCTTATTTTAAAGCTGTCTCGCTATGTTAAACCCATTTAACATAGCGAGACAGGTTTAAAAAAAAGCAATGGAGAAAGCAAGATCTCTGTTGCTTTTTTCACACTGTGTCGCTATGTTAAAGGAGTTTAACATAGCGAGACAGCTTTAAAAAAAGCAACGGAGATCTCCGTTGCGTTTTTTAAACCTGTGTCGCTATGTTAAACTCTTTTAACATAGCGAGACAGTGTTTTAAAAGACTTATGCTATTGGAAAAAGTCCGGGCGACCGGACCTTTTTCCATTAGTATAAGTTGCTTTACAACGTGCACGCTGGCCAATCAGCGCGCATGTTTTGGAATATTAATGAGGGGGTCATGGTATAATGGTGTATATACACATGTGTTATGGCGTATCAAAAGCAATTCTACATAGACCACAATTATAATACATACAAGTGTGTGATCTGCACTATATATACCTTAATGTTTCTCACCCTTCTGTTAATAAATAAAGGTCTATCACTCACGTTGTAAGCAATTTAAGGTATAGCTTTCAAAGTATCCCAATACCATGACACTGTAATTTTGACTCGATTATTATCTAAGAAATAAATCGATGTCATCAGATATTTTCTGTAAAAAGCTACATCATTACCCTTATTGCTATTACTAATAGATAAACCATCTTCAAAAATCTAATTATGATAACCTCTCAACTTAAATTTTCACTTAATGTTTCAGAGGTGGCATTATTTACATTTAATATTTTAAACCTTTTAACTTAACATTATTCTTAAGAGTTTGACAATGAATTCTCTCCTATTGTAAATAGGTATAACTAGCTAAATTCTAATGTCTTCTAGCTGTATTAATACCGTTACCCTTGTTAACAAAAACAACATATCCAAGAAATCCACTTTTAATTTATCATGTGAACCAATAAACACCAATGACTATAACGATAATTAATAACAACTTTCAACTTAGACAGATCACTCTTCCAAATAAAAATTCTTAATAATAAAATTACATGGCAAAAGATAATTTTAATCTGCATTTGTTTACATTTTTTTAAATATCAGATTTATTATAAAATATTTTTTTCCAAAAAGACATCAGAAGGTTGGCATTATTGGGTGCTATGGAGGTACTGTTTGCCACTCCACTAATTTGTTTATAACTAACCCATTAAATATAAAACAAAGCTATTACATAGAACTTGATTTGTACAGTGCATTAAAGCTTTGACTTCAACCAACATGCAGTGCTCTTGAATGGGTAATACATTCCCCACCTGTTCTAAATTCCATCATGAATAATGCATATATAAAGAGATTTAACATCTACCATTATTAAATAATCAGTAGTTAAAATACCAAATATTCTCTAAAAAAAATAAAATAAAGAAAAAAATGAAAAAAATGAAATAGTCTCTTACAAAAGAATTTTTTTTCAATACTGTGTGTCTCAGATCCTCACCCAACAAATAGAAGTGGACTCTGATTTGGAGCTGCTATATGAGACTATAGTTTCAATGAAGGATTTTTGTCATGTTTTAGACCTTTGATATAACAAAAGTTACTTAATGAAGGATTGGCTAAAAATCAGTCATTTAAACATACACCAAATAATGTCATTGCTTTTTTGCATTCATTTACAATTATTGATTGATTATTAGGTTCATAGATTTAAAAGGTCTATGACCATCCATGCCTTGCCAGTACCCTCCTCAGGCCACATCTTATTTTTCTAGAATGGCCGTACCAGTTAATCCCAGAATAAATTTGTGGATTCCCATATAGCCATGTTGATTATATTTAAAGCCTGGTCAACCCTGCCCAATAGCCAGATATCCCCACGTCCACTTTCACCTTGAAATCCAAGCTCACATAGTATATAAAACTACTCTTAAACAAGCTTAAACTGTGCTCTTCTTTTGCTGATGACCTTCCAAGTGAGTACCTAAAAACAGCAGCGAGTAGCATTGCTTATCCTGTCTCAATCTTTATAAATAGGTCAAGCCAGGAATCCCATGTTCCCTCTCTTTGGAAAAAGTCAAACTTTATCCCTCAACAGATACTAACTTTAGACCTACAGTAATCTTATCTACTCTCCCAAAACACTTGAAAATGTATTAAAACACAATTGCTAGACTATCTCCTACAGGAGGAACTCCTATCCCCTACACAACATGGCTTACATCCTTCCCATAGTACTAGCACTGCCCTTCTAAACTGTATAGATACTACCCATAAAGCTAGAGATAATGGCAAACTAGTCTCTTCCTTATTTCTAGACTTGTCTAAAGCCTTTAACACAGTTTGTCACAGCAAACCTCTACTGCAAATGCCCTCACTAGGTCTCTCTCAACCCAGTCTTCTGTAGTTCAAAAGCTACCTGTCCAATAGGTATCAGTCAGTAAAATGGCACTACACCCTCTCTCCTTACCTCCCAGTTATCACCAGTTTTCCACAAGGTTCTATCCTTGGCCTCTCATCTTCAACATTTTCACCAACACCCTCAATACCTCTACACAACAGACCACCTTAATACAATACAAAGTTGATTCCACTCTCATTTGCACATCTAACGACATGGTACACCCCAAAAACTTACTCAGGAAGCTTTAACAGCCACTGAAACATGGCTTCATAACTCACAACTCATGTTCAACCCAAAAAAGACTAAACTACTACTTTTTCCCCCCAAATTTCACAAAAATATAAAATTTAAAGTCCTCTTGATAATACAACCACTGAAGTCACTTCTCATTACAAATTATTAGGGGTGATAGTAGAAGATAAGCTTACATTTGACCTGCATATACAAAATTTTATAAGAAAAACTCAATAAAAAGTAGGGTTGCTTTACAGAGCCAAAACTTTTCTCACCAACGCAACTAAAACTACACTTCCCGCTACTTCTCTCCTCCCCTCACGTCTTTATGGTGCTCCTATCCTTATTATCTTTCAAGCTTTAGAAAAAAATTAAAACTTGAACAATGGTTTAACCAAGTTAGTAAATTTGTAGCAAATACTCTTTTCAGAACCCACCGCTGTACATCAATAAAAAAGCTTAGCTGTTTAGAACTGCCTCATCAGCTAACATATACACAGCTTCTTACCACCTATAAAAATATCCAGCATCCATCTGCCTATACAGCACTAAAAAGCATTCTATACAACTATGTTCCCAGTTTATTTTATTTTATTTTACATTTGTTGACCAGGCTGGTCCAGCTGGATATATTTCCATTTTCAGTAGAGGCCCTTGGAGAAATGCTCCACATATAAACAACAAAATGTTTTACAATGTATAAGAAAAAGTATTACAATTTGAATAATGGGTAAAACTATGAAACACATTACATTAAAACATAATACACTTACAAATCATTTTTACAGTATGAATATCTAAGGCAATTACCAATACATTGTTAAGATACATTCATATCCTTGGTTATTCTAGTTTACTCCAGTCAGTTACTACTTCCAAGGGTGTAAGCAGTAGTAGTAGAAAAGGAGGAAGTATAAAGATAAGCAAGAATACTACTTTCAAGGATACATACAAAACCTACGTAGTTCAGATTGCTTATGTGTGCTACTACTTTAGAGGGGTAGACAGCAAAGAGTGGAAGAAAGTAGGAAGTCTAGAGATAGCAGCATAAAAATCCAGAAGATTAGTCTGGGTAACAGCAAGGGCATAGCCAGTGAGTTTTAAGGTGTTTCTTGAGACTTTGTTTAAAGAGTGGAAGGGAGAATAGTGAGGTTAAGTCAGATGGCAAGAGGTTCCATTGTTTTCCAGCAGTATTGGAGAACAAGGAGTCCCCAGCCAAGTTATTAGACTTGGTGGTGCTAGCTAGAAGTTTGTTGGAAGAGCATAATGAATTAAAATTTCTATAGGGTGCTATAAGGTTGTTGAGTATCGGTGTGTTTTTGGGTTGGTAGAAAATCCTATGGACAATGGTAAGTTGGGAAAGTGTCAGAATGTTTTTTAGTTCGAGCCAGTATAGCTGATGAAGGTTAAGACAGGGGTGAGTTCTATATGGGTTTCCAGTGGCAAATCTAGCAATACTATTGTAGGAGTTAGCTAGTTTAGTAAGATTATTTTTTTTTAGATTTGTGTATATGGTGCAGAATAAAGAAGAGTTGAAATTAGATGGGAGTGGGCAATAGTAGTTCTGGCTGTTGGAGTTAAGAAGGGTTTTATCCTATATAGGGAGCCCAGTTTTTTATTTACAGATTTAATGGTGTTATTAATGTGATTATCAAAGGTGAGGTTATTATCAGTTGTGATTCCTAATAGTTTGGTGATAGAGTCGGGGGATATAAGGGTGCCGTTATTGGATCAGATGGAGAAATCTATGGGGGAGGACTTACTGTTTGGTGTAAACAGTAGTAGCTTGGTTATTTTGGTGTTCAAAAGAAGGTACTGTTTCAAGAACCATGCCTCTACTGCGTTGAAAGCTGTCTGGGTTAAAGATTGAAGTTCAGATAAAGAGTTGGCAGAGCATATGATCATAGAATCATCAGCATATTGTATACAGGTGGCTTGAGGGATAGCTACATGAAGGTCATTGATGAATAAAGAGAAAAGAAGAGGACCCAGAATAGAGCCCTGAGGGACTCCAAGGTAGACTGGCAGGTGGGATGATAGTTGATTCTCCAAAAGAACTGCCTATTGTCTGTTACTAAGGTAATACTTGAACCAGAGAATTGCTTTGGCATCTAGAGAGAGAGGGATGACAAGAGTATTTATGAGTAGGGGGTGGTTAACCATGTCAAAGGCTTTTGACAGGTCAATAAAGAGTGCTGATGAGAGGGTGCTGTTATTACGGTTGTTGTTAATGGAGTTGGTGAAGGATAGGAGAGCTGAGGTGGTACTATGAAAAGGCCTGAAACCATGCTGGCAGTTTGCTAGAATGTTATGTTGAGTTAAGTAGTCCATTAGCTGATGGTGGATACATTGTTGTCCATAATCTTTGCTAATGGTGAAAGGAGAGCTATAGGCCTGTAGTTAGAATAGTCATTAGAGTTACCTCCTTTATATAAGGGGATAATGTGGGAGATTTTCCAGAGATCTGGAATGGTTCCTTTAATTATGGTATGGTTTATCGGTTCCCTATCAGAAGCCTGAAACACTATAAGCCTGAAAATCAAAATCCTGAAAACTATAGACTGAAAGTTCAAAATCCTGAAAGCCCAAAATCCTGAAACTCAAAATCCTGAAAACACAAATAATGCTAATATGTCACTATAAAGACACTAATATCTACCAAATGACCCTGACCCTAACCCTAACCCTAAGGTCCGTCACTATCGCACACTCACCTGACCCACGCCCTAACCCTAACTCACTTAAACCGCCCCTAACCCCAATATTTGTCACTATTGCATACATGCCTAACCTGCGCCCTAACCCTAACTCACTTAAACTGCCCCTAACCCTAACATAAAACCAACCGCACACTTACCTGAAACCAACGCATGACCCAACACCACAGGGCTAACAATAGCAAAGCCACAATGACGTCAGTATGTCCATTTTGTGTTTTCAGGATTTTGAGTTTCAGGATTTTGGGCTTTCAGGATTTTGAACTTTCAGTCTATAGTTTTCAGGATTTTGATTTTCAGGCTTATAGTGTTTCAGGCTTCTGATAGGGAACCGGTTTATCAGGCTGGATATGGGATAGGCAACTACTTTAGCTGCTTGTTGTAGGTATTCAGATGGTAACTTGTCGGCAGAGGGGGTACAAGGCTTACGTTTGTGTTTAAGTTTTTGGATTTAAGAGGTAGAGATGGGTTGTAGTTGGAAAGTTGGCCAAGTATCAGGTGGGGAGTTAGGTAGCTCTGAGTTGTCTGAGGCTAGTTGACTGGCTAGAGATTGTATGGTGTCTGTGAAAAAGGTATTAAAGGCATTGGCAGTTTGATGGGAGGTATTGTTTTCTGACCCTAGAGGGGAAGGAGTGCTAGAGTGGTCAGGATGAAGGAGGTTATTTAAGCTTGACTAGAATTTTTGTGGATTATTGTGGTGGATTTGTTGCAATTTACAATAGTAGATTTTTTTGTCAGAGGGTATAGTTTTGTTTGTAGCATTTCTCAACTGTCTAAAGATTTGTTGTTCCGAGATATTTCTGGTTGCTCTCCACTTAGCCCAGGATTTATTTTTAAGTAATATCTTTTGTCTAGTATCTTTTGAAAGCCAGGTGGCAGGTTTGGATTTTATTCTAATAGATTGTTTAGGTGCATGCCTGTCGAGGATTGTTAAGAATTTGTTATTGAAATATATAATAGCCTCTTCAAGAGGGAGAGATTTTAGAGGGTTCCAGTCACAGGCACTAAGTTCTGTTAGAAATAATACAGGGTTAAAATGTTTGTTGGTTCAGGAAATCCTATAATTGGGGATGTTGGTAATGTCATTCTTTTGTTTTATGATGTAAGTAAGCATGTGATCACTTTCAGGCAAGGTTCCTACTTTATAAGCATGTTCTTGTTTATTGATTAGAGTCCAGTCTAGGATAGTTTCTTTTTTGTTTGGTTTGTTAATTCTAGTAGTGGTGGTGATTGTTTGGTTAAAGCCATGCAAATTAATATGAGAAGAAGGATTATGTGTATTGATACTATTCCAGTCAGTATTGAAATCACCTAGAATAATAGTTTCTTGTGGGTAAGTAGTAGATATCCAGCATAGGGTATCCTCTATTGTAGTAATGTTATTACCTGGGGGTAGGTAGATACAGATTATGTATAGTGCTTTGCTAGGGTTGAGTTGAAATCTAGAGATTAAGAGTTCAATTTTACTATCTTGAGGTGGGTTATAAGGTATAGAGGAGATGTGTAGTTCAATTCTATACAGTAGGGCTACTCCTCCCCCCCCTTGTGTTTTACTCTGTCATGTCTCAGTATATTGTACCCTGGGGGGATTATTTCATTACCCTTTGTTGTGGGTTTTAACCAGGTTTCTGTAAGACAGAGGATATTAAAGGAGTGAATATCTAGAAGGGCATGGAGATGGGCAACTTTGTTGTTAATACTGCGGATACTGAGATGACCTATTTGTAAGGAGTTAGAGAGACTGGTCTGGGTAGTAAGGGTGTTGGGAGAAGTACAAAGAATTGGTATAGTAGAGAGATTAGAAGGGCCTGGATTAGGGTGGATGTCACCATCTTTTAAGGTGGGGGATTTTAGTGCAGAAACTAGGTTAGAATTAAGTTGGTTGGTTATTGCGATCCAGTGACCAAAAACTCATGTCTGTTTACAAACCTATTAAATCTGCTGGGCATTGTCTGCACTTGTACAAGGTTGCTAAGGCCTGGAACTCCTTACACGTATCCATCAGGACAATTCCTTCCCTCCCATCTTTCAAAACCACTCTGAAAGACTTCCTAGCTAAAATCTTAGTACTGGTGGACATATTGAATCTGCAGAGTAACAGGAGAACCAGGGCAATCTGATCTCTAATAGCACAATAAGTGAGATAGGCATCTCTTCTCAAAAGTTTATAGGCACTGAATAAATAAATAGAGCTGCCAGCCTCTCTTGGAAGCTTAATGACCTTAGGCCTGTGATAGTTTTGGTTAGGAACCTTTGGGCTCTTTTGATATGTCTTGTGAGATGCATCCCCAAAGGTGCATTGTGCTTGATAAGTGTCTAGTTCAATGATGAGCATAAGGGAGTGTTCACCTCTTTAGAGCTTAATGCTATTCATTTGACAATCAACTATATTAAATAAAAGGATGCCCTGATAGCTGTTGTCACATGATGGCCAAAAGAGAGGGCGATATCAATCCAAATACATAAGTCTCTAACTACATTTCTATTTAGTAGTGGTGTCTACTGAGAGGAGGGAAGGAGATGGCTACCAAAAGCGATAATGCTATACTTTTCAGCATTTAGTTTGAGTACATTTCAGTACACCTAGAGTTTACTAGGGAGACTACATTCTGAAGGGTTTGGGGGTCATAGAGTGATAAGCACATTCTGAAGGGTTTGGGGTTCAGAGGGTGATTTAATGGCAATCACTAGAGTACATTCTGATGGGTATGGGTGTCATACAGTGATAAGCACAATCTGAAAGGTTTGGGTGTCATAGGGTGATACGCACATTCTGAAGGGTTTGGGGGTCATAGGGTGATAAGCACATTCTGAACCGTTTGGGTGTCATAGGGTGATTTAACAATAACCACTAGAATACATTCTGAAGGGTTTGGGGGTCAGAGGGTTATTTAACAACAACCTACTGAGTTTACACTCATCTGCAAGTATTGTTATCCTAAGGGTTTGTCCCTCTGCTTGTAGATCTGAAAAGTAAATTCCAAAAAGGAGACGTTCCAGCTCTGAGACCTAAGGGACACTATTTTTCACTTCCATACTTTTTGATTAGGCATGTGTAATTCACCATGGTTGGATTTCTGCCTTTTAGCCAGTTTGCAGTAAATCTTACCACACCTAGGTCAATTTTGAAAGCATTTAGCTTTAATATAATTATAAAAATATAGCTTTTTATAATAATGTGGAGAAGTCTCCTAGTTTTTAACAGGATTTGCCTGTCAGTAACCCAGTTTGTAGTTATCCATGACGGAGTGAGAGACAGGAACCAAAGTGGACAGCATCCACAAGAATTGTAACATTTGCATATTAGATCCTGTCTTCCTTTTTCACAACGGCCATCTTTCATGGTGCAGTGCACTATATGCTGATCATAGTGTAAGTGCATGCTCCCATCCACCTGGGTGACTTACCCACAGTGCATATACTGCTTGGTTTGGCTTATGATAATCTACCACACCAAGCCATCCCAGAGATGGGTCTCATGCTAGAAAACTACCCCGCACTTAGATCCAAACACTTCCCTACCACTGCAAATAGGATGGGTTAGATAGCTAGGGCAACTCCTCTGCTGATTCCTACAGTGTTCAAGCCACAACTTAAACTCATTTTGTTTGGGATATAGTCAGTACGTCTTCTCTCTGAATCAAAGAACCAACTCAGATAAATTGTAAACTGGATATGGACTGCAATTCTGCAATTCCACTTTCATTATCTGTAATAACAATAATATGATCCTTTTAGCAATAAGGGTACATTAATTAGGCTATGAGGCTTAATGTTGGGAATCTTATATGTGTGAGTTCTAGGAGTCTTTTTAACTTTATTTTTTTAACTTTGTTATATTTTATATATATAGGTGTTAAACCAAGATCCGGTACTTTACAGCTGATGTTAGATTTTCTTCTAAAACTTGTCAATGGATAATTTTAATCAGCATTTCCTTAAATTATCTGTTTTAAACATGGCTCCATCAGTCAGTGTATACTAATGCAAACTATTTATTAATAATCTCGGTACTTTGGATGACAATGAAGTGTACTATATAAAATGTAAACACTGATAAAATGATACAAAGTTGCCAGTATTCATATAACATTCATACGCATACTCAAAATAATTTTGCTTGAACAATCCTGGGAATTAAACTAGCTTAATTATATGCAAACTATTGAACTGTTCATCCATTAACTCTTCTGTAATTATTCAGGTAATAAGTCTTAGTGATAATGTAACAGCAGGATCTCGGACAAGGTGGGAGATGGCATTAGTAAAGGAAAAGACAACATGAAGCCTTAAATGTGCCACAGTCCAGTGAATAGCTAGCAAAATATACTGTTGTAGAGTTCTTAGAGGGGCAAACATTCCCCTATACTTTTTAGATGTTCGCATTCCATTCAGATTAGTGACACAGTGGTTAGCATTGCTGCCTCACACCACTAATGTCATCAGTTCTACTCTTGGCCTGCATGTATTCTGTGTTGAGGTGGCAAGATTTCACTGTGTTTATTTGGGGCATTTTTGGACCATGCAATAAACCTGGTGATGTATCTGATCGGGGGGGGGGGGGGGTATTAGTAGACTGGCAAATGTTCTGCCTAATATTAACAAAGTATCAAAGAGTAGCAGTGTATTTTCTACTGAGATGTAAGATAACAGATATTTATAAGGGGTTATCAACACTCAAGTAATTACAGTTTTTTCTCTTTGCATAGTTTAGCAACATATCAGTGTATAGCTGATTTTTATTAACTGTACATCAGTATATATTCATTAACATATACTATGGTATTGTAGCTATTGTGTATTGTACTCTCTTACTGACCTACTAACATAAGTTATAGCTATAAATGGTTTCTAAAACTAGTTAATCTACTAGGGTAAAAAGCTAAATAGATGCTACCTCAGTGCTCTTACCATAGCATGTCTCTGTTGCTTCTCCATAACTATACAAAATAAGAGAGTAATATTGGATAATGATCTATGGCTTTGTAAAAGAAATGCATATAGCCCATGGAATCCATAAACCTACTAGGAAATAGTCCATCCTTGTCTCTTCTCCATAGGCTTTCTTTCTGTTACGACTATTTTCAATATCATTAGTTATAATTTCCATGAAGTTGATATTATCCAAATTTACAAGAGTTCAGTACGCAACCTACAAAACCAGTGCAGACATCTTAACGAGGAAGGCATTGTTATTATTGCCGAAACCGGTCTGTTTTTTTGCCATTTTATGGATTAAAATATTGTTTCTCAACCACATTGTGCTGGCTCCTTCTTTTGGACAGACATCTTAATTCAGTTCATTCTCAGTACTGACTGCTCTGCACTCAAAAATATCCCCTCAGTTAATTTAACATAGACACTGTTATAAATAGTTTTTCTTTGTAGTTTCTTCTGTATGTAAATACGTTATTTTCTGTGTTAAAAATGTAATAAAAACTTTTTCTCAAAAATTTCCCTCTCCTGATGAAGTATGTCAGTTTCATCTTCCCATTATTAATTCACATATCCCTCCTAGAACAATTAGAAAATCCTTCTGTCCTCAATTACTTATCCAAGAGGTCAGAGATGTTATGCTCTGCTATGATCTGCTATGCAAAAAATAAAAAATAAAAAAATACTTACACCTTAACATTAATAACACTCTACAATTAGTCAGGCATGCCAGACAATACTGAAAACCATTGGTGAGAAAAGTACAGCAACAGTATTTAAATAAATGTTAAGCTACATGTCCGAGATGTGCACATATGAGCCCTTACCAATCCCAATATCTGCCTTGCAAATATCTACAGGGTTGGAATAATATGCAAGATGTGATGAATTGGCTCAATGAATGTTTTGTGTGCCCCTTGAATACATACCCCTCATCTCCCCCTCTCTGTCTCCCTTCTGGATCATCCAGCAGTAGAGCTGTCATTTGAAACTGGGTTACATGGGTCATATTCAGGGAATGTTTCTCTCTCTTGGATGGAGACAGAAGCTCTTATTTTACTTTACTTTGAATAAAGGTTTATTGGAACACTGTTATTGTGATTTGAACAAGTTGGTTGGTTTGGGACCTATGTGTGCTTGCCAGAGTTTTGGTTTTACAGATATTACAAATGTTTAGAGTGGATAGTTAGCTAATGTAGCATTTGACATGGAATGTAAATCTCATCAAATTAATGCCTACTGATATTAAGTCTCAGTTGGAAACAATAAAAAGGAATCAAGTATTTCTTCTTAGTGTTAGTACAGTCATGCTGGAGCATGTAGCCAGCAGGTGAAGGCCTACACTGTAGGTTCAGGCCTGCACTCTTAGAGTGTTTATTTGTAATGCTCTAGCTACCAAAGGATTAACATTTAAAGGCAAGCACTACTCTGGACTTAAATGAGGAGATAATCTTCCTTTAGGAATCTATCAACCAGCAATTTTAGGACCTTAAAGACTTTGTCTAGCACATGTGCCCACTCAGCAAACAAGCCCAGTGTTTCAGAACTCAAAGTTTCTGGGGCGGATGCAGACTAATGTCCAACAAAAGCAAAAGTGCACAATGAGTTTCTACTAGCCCAAAACATAATTCTCTCTCTTCATGTTTGTGCTGCCAAAAAAACAGTTATGTGAAATAATTACTACTTTTTCAGAGTACAAGTGGGCCTTGAACATGGCTATATAGTTGCACTTTTAAGAGTTTGACTGAACAAATTGTTGAATGAGCATGACTGCGCATGCTTTTAAATTGAGAAGGTGCTCACAGATTCTTTAAAGGCCAAGAAACATATATAATAATCCAGGGTTTATAGGTAAACTGCCCTTGTAGACCATTTTAAAACTAGCCAATTTCTTTTCAAAGGTGAAAATCAAATGCTGTAACTTGTGTTTATGAGGTACATACCTTAACCATTATGCCAACCCCCAAACCTTATGTTTTCATACATGGATTATAATCTGATGTTTGTCTGATGCTATGTCTCAGATTATGCCAAAAAGATATGAGTACTGTACACATCACTAGTAAAAGCAAGGCAGACAAAGTTATGGTTCTGTAGGGGAGCATAGCAAATGTATATAAGAACTTGGATTCCGCAGACGAAGGACTGATGCATAAAAAAATTCCCCTCCCCACTGGAAGTTTTGAAAAGTAAAAGAACTCTTGAGAACATGCAATTGCCTGAATCCTGAAAGACTGTAATATAACATAGCAAAACATACATGGGTACCAAAATGATGGATGAAGCATCGGTATGCACCTAAAGTAACCGATGATGCTACTGATATGATTTCAGCTTGTTTTTTCCTACTCCTGGCAAGTTTGCATGGTTGACTGTGTACTTTGAGATCTTGTAGCAGCCACCTCCAGTGGAGGTACCAGCCATATGAATCTTTTGGTTGAATATTGCCTGTTCATGTCAGATCTAGGATGCATCTATATCTATCTAGCTTTATTACAGATGAAAATCTTAAAAAATATATCGTTAAATTACTAAGGCCAGCTGGATCTGTCATGACCAATGTTTCTCTTCCCTTTCTGTTTTACTAGAAGCAGGGGAAACCCATACAACTCTCTTTTTAATAAGTGTGTGTCTTTAGTTGATGAAGCCAGATAACACTCATATCTTGAGTAAGTATATAACTGATACACGGAGTTAGTTATTTGGATAACATAACCATAATGCCAGGTTGTGGTCTTAAGTAATGAAGGGAATCATAAGCTGTGGTAGATGAGGGGAAGTACAATACTTTTGAAAGGATGGAAAGAAAGCAAGTAAGCATCAATTTCAATAGCCTATTGTTGGCCAGCTGATGTTGTTTGTGTTACTGCCACAATGAAGAAAAGATGCCTTTATGAAAGGGAAGGAAAGATAAACCCAAAACAAATGCATAAATGTGGGACTTGCAGGCACCATAGGCTCATTTTTGTGGAACTGTTTACTAATTTACAGAATTTTGATGAAGCTTTGACTGTGACAGAGTATTTAAATTGCCTTGGTAAATTTGTTGATTACATTGCTGTATACATACGTTTCATTTTCATGTATTCAATTAGACAATTAGATAAGAAAATTTATAAACATACTTGACATCAGAATAAAACACACTATGAATGCTTTATATAGACATATATTAGTATGTGAGGTGTTTAAGATGTTTGGTTTTCTGTTTTGGACTGTGTACATATTAATTTAGGAGGCAGTGACCATGAATCTTGCTTAAAAAAAGCAAATTATGCCAGCAGTTAAAACTAAATATTGGTGCATACTCTGGTCTCAATGAGGGAATCAGGATACAGAGTGTTTTACAATTATGCTCACTTTAGGTGAGTAGGGCACTTTGCATTTTGTAAATACCTTTGTAAGAAGTTGTATATACAATGTACATAATTATATGATGAGGTCATGTATTTTTACTTGTGTATAAATGAGTAGGTGTGGTTTTCAACATTTATTTTGATGACTCAGGAAAGAGTAATAGTTGCAGTGGAAGAAAGTGCTTAAATAATAATTTGTCTTTCCTTAATCCCTGGTTCCTCGCATTACTTAGTGCTTTAATTATTGTTACCACCAGTGATCCCTCATGAATGTTGCATAATGAGATGATTGTAGGGAACTGGAAGCATACATATTAGACCTGCTCAAAGTTATGTCATTTTTGATTAAATGTAGAGAAGACAGTACATACACACACACACACACACACACACACACACACACAAATATATATATATATATATATATATATATATATATATTGTTTATAGACTACAGTGCACTTATCAGCAAGGCCTCATACCATCTCAAAAAAGGATTATAAAATGTTGTGATTCCTGTTTGCAATAGTTCCACATTGTATCACCTGCCAGGAAGCCTAGTGATCCTATATGATTCTACATGGAATATGCATTGATACTGACTCCGACTGATGATACAGGGTATTGTCAATTTTCAAGTAATCCAGTGCTTTTCATATGTACTGATTTAAGTTTTACCTGGCACTCACACATTCGGCAACATAAGGAGAAGATCCCCGTATACAAGAGGCTTTGTTTCTCGTAGGCCAGTAAATGGGTTGGTGGAAGTGGCGAAAGATAAAGGCAGATATCAAGTGTCAAATGTTACGTGATAAGGGCTGTAGACACAAAGGTACCAGCAATAAAAGATATGCAGATGTAACTAAATTGGAAAGGTGGTCAGTAAGACAGCCAAAACAAAAAGACTCAGATTGTTGGGCGACAGGTAGGAGACTTCATTTAACTTGTGGGATTTATTGTAGTTAATATTGTACTAATAGTAAATTATGGTTTCAATAAAGCAGAAATTACTTAGAATTATTTACACACAAAACTCATAAGAGCTAAAAGAATTAATCTCAATGAGTTAAAGAATAATGTGTAAAATTCCTGACTTTGGGAAAAGTTTATAATCAAAGCTGTATGTTACATGACGATTTTGCAGGATACCATTTCAGGAAGTGTGTAGTAAAGCTTGAGGAAGGTCAATAAACCCATTTCTCAGAGCTTCATGGGTAATGAGAATGGCATTATATTACACTGAAGAAAATTGGGGTGTTTTTTTTTTTTTTTTTTTTTGTTGCTTGAGCTAATAAATCAGATCTTTTTTTTTTTTATAAAAAATGAATTATTTTCCTTTCTTTTTTTCTTCTGAAAATTCAGAGAAAGCTCCATTCTTAAAACACAGAGCTCAGATTTATGTGATTCAGGATTGAAGAAATGATTCCAAAATGAAATGCATATTTCAATTTTAGTGGTCCAAAACTGTGTTATATGAGCGAAATCATGTTTTGCAATCCAGAACCAAGCAAAGCATAATAAAATGATAATTTTTTTTTCAGATGGCAGGCAAAGACAGTCACAGTTAGTAATGCTTTGGTCTGGTGGTTAAGTAAGCAAATTAATGTGTACACAACATCCTCAATTACTTGTGAAAATTATTCCCCAGGAGTCGCTAGATGAGTCAAATATAAATACGCTGGAAACATTTTTTTTTGCTATACTCTTTATACCAGTTTTTCATTAACATTCTGAACTTTGCAGGCGGACATATAAAAACTGACATTACTACATATGCGCTCTTGTCAGGGTCGGCCTTAGGTCAAGTGGTGCCCTAGGCAAAAGGGCTCAACAGCACCCTTCCCACACGACCTGGTGCCCCCATCCTGGTCTAGTTACATCATCCAGTTTACTGGAAAAGTGCCCCTGCTACAGTGGTGCCCTAGGCGGCTGCCTAGTTGGCCTATGCCTAAGGCTGGCTATGGCTCTTGTGTAGTGTTTTTTACAACTTTGCTTGCTATGTTCAGCTCAGCTTAGACCTCCATTCTCAAGTCTTCTTGTTTATCTCCAGATCAGGATTTTCTGAAGGAAGTGCTAATGAAAAAAGTTCATTGACAACACTGTGTACCGAAGAGTGAATTCCCTTCTCAAGGGGATACTGCGTACTGCCATTAATTAATTTAATTAGAAAGATACAGAAACATTGCACCCTGAATGGATGCTAAGGGGCAGTGATCCACAAACCAAAGTTCGTTGTAAATTGTTTGAACAAATTACCTAGGTGATGCATTTGCTACACTGCAGCCATCTTCAGTGAAGTTAGCTTTGGCAAATCACAGTATCCATTAGACTATAAGTTTATTGTTCCCTGTAAATGTAGTATTTTGATACTATTTACGTAACAGAGTATTAAGGGTACTACTTGTATATATATATCTCACTCATTCACTGTAAATATGTTTATAACTGCACTGAAGCCACATGTGTACCATCCAGTACTTTCAATCCTGCATATCCATTTGGAGCTTTTGGACATTTTCAGATCTCTGCTAAAAACTGCAGAAAGACAGTTTGGACCTACCCATTCAGCAGTATGAAATAATTTAGCCTGGTAAAAAATTGGCGGTGGCAGTTCCAGCTTTTCCATAAAAATATATGAAGTTTGGGTGTGTTGTCCACATAAGGGTGAAGGTGCTGACTGGTTCTTTTCTGTTAAACAACCAAAATGAAATAAAAAATATATAAAAAGAAACAAGAAGCAGGAACCAAACAATAAAACTTTAATCTCTCTCAAGTGTCTCGGCAAAGCCTTCAAGGAGTACAAAACTATCAAGCACCATCCCTATTTAAATATACAGAACAATCAATTAATTATCCTATCAAAAAACAGAAATAAACTAAATTAACAACCTCTAGTTACATTTCAAATTAAGACCTGAAGGAGACAAAGTACCATACTTTAAAATAAAGACACTTTCCTTATATAATAGTCTTTTTGTATACTCTTTCAGAAAAAAAAAACAACAGGAATTTTTTCCAAGATAGTAGTCTTCTGGATTAGAATTATGAAATTGTATAAAATGTTTTACCACAGGAATATCCTCTTTCAGTTTTTTTAATATTTCTTACCGGCTCCTGGAGTCTTATTTTAAATTTCCTTTTACTTCCATCCATGTACACAAGACCACAAGGGCATTACAGGGCATAAACTATGCCTTCAGTGTCACAGCTAAATGTCTCACAACTGACCATTAATAAAAGGAAAAGTCCTAACTGCATATGTACATACATTGCAGTGACCACAAGAAAATGTACACTTTAGGTTTATAGAAATAGCAGAAACAGCACTTAAGACAGGAAGCTGGAAATAACTATGCACCAATGTCTCTCATGTTTCTACCTCTTCTATAAGTTATAACTACATGAGGTGAAACTATATTAACTAATTCTTTAAACTTAAACAAATAACTCCAATAGTATTTAACTAAATTAATCGCTATAGGACTAAAAACACGAAATGTGGTCACAAAACAAATTTGTCTCACATCTTTCTTTTTTTGAACTTTAGTGTCCCAAGATAGCTTATCAAATGATTCAATATTTTTTGGCCATTAATATAGGACTGAAAAAATTACTTTATCCACCTGTACCAAATGCTTATTATAACCCCTAGACTCAAACATGGAGCACTTGAGAGAGATTAAAGTTTTATTGTTTGGTTCCTGCTTGTTGTTTCTGATTCTTTTCTGTTCACTGGGGTTTGTACCACAAGTCAAACAATGATAAAATGGTAGTTGTACTGTGTATATTTATGCAAGTGTGTACATGTATGTGTGCATTTGAATATACATCCAAGTAGGCTGATGAGAGTATTACCAAGCAAATATTGCAAAGTGGGGAGTCAAACCTGAAAACTTAAGGGCTGTGTTAGATGAAGGCCATATGATTAAGAACTGTTGTTCTGAACCATTTTGTGGTGTGTGTGTGTGTGTGTGTGTGTGTGTGTGTGTGTGTGTGTGTGTGTGTGTGTGTGTGTGTGTGTGTGTGTCAAGAAGGAGTGGGGAAAACTTAAACTTTAGACTGCTTCCCATAAACATGTAATCAATAGGTGTCATTGAACATTATCCAGAATACTGTAAATTCATTGACTTGCTTCAATCTCATCATTATAAACAATCCAGTTTCTGCCAAAGCTGTACACAGTCACTTTAAAACTTCACTTGCAGAACTTCTTTGTAATTGTCCTTTAAAAAGAATTGAAGACCACATACCCTGTAGACATAAATTTCCTCTGCATCTGTCAGAGCTTCGGCTGGGACAACTTCTTTAAGCGCCATGAGTACCTGCAAACAGGTTAAGTAGCCATCTGCATCAGTGTCTACCTATAAGAAATTCATTTAAAAATCACTGAATAATATCACAAGAAATACATTACTGAAATGTCCATAAATATTGCTAGAACTCGATTTAAATTGTCAAATAGGACTGTATCCATATTTTTAATCCTGTGTGTTGCATTGTATTATTCCCTTCACTTTGTTAAAAAATGATATTCTCCCATATTTATAATTAATGAAAGATGAGAAGACTTTTGATAGATCTTGACTTTGTGTATATCTTTATTCCAGGCTTTTATTCCTTCTTAAAAAGTAACAAAAATGCTTAAGGGAGGACTGCTGGCCATTAATAATCGTGGTCATTCTACTCCAAAATTCACTTTCATTGCAATGCACGCCCACAAAAATGTATTTCCCATTATTTCACAGCAGAAATTAAATCTATGTCCTGCTGTAATCACTGCATGCTAAAACCAAAAGTGTTTGTAATCAACAACCTATTTTTTCCACTTCCCGACACCCTTACTTCGCTGGTAGCTAAGATGGAACAAGCAGAGTAATATACACTGCTGAAAAAGGAGCTAGATTACTTTTGGATGTTTGCAAGTTAAACATGTATGTGCAAAAGTAAGCAAACATGGCATCTCAGAGCAATGAGATTGTAGGCAGTTTATATCTTCTCCTTTATTCTCATACAGTGAGTGAAATCTCTTGGAAACATTCCGTTATAGAACATCTGGACTGTAGTAGTCACCAGAGATATGATCATACTTTTCTCAGTTATTTCCCAGAATGTATAATGTATATTTCCCCAACTACCTATACTAAGAAACTGAAGGAAGAAATATATTTATACAGATTTTGCCTTCATTTATGACTGTAGAAACACTCCATAATGTAAGAAACAAGTCACTGTCCCTTTCAAGCTTAATTTGAAAATACTTAAGTCAGAAAATATATAATTAACAAATTGAACAAAAATAATAAATCATTATTTTGTAAACACTTACTTGAAAGAATGTTGTTTTCAATAAAATGGCAAATGATGCAAGGGATCTGATGACATTTACTTGTTCAGGTTAAAGCAACTATAACATTCTCTCCGAGATTAGAAATATTAGTTTGTAAAATGTGTAAAATCAGAAAGGATTCATATGTAAATCTGGTATTCTAATAGTATTGCTACTGTTACAGCTGAGGCCAATGTTTTTCAATAAATCTCATCCATTGCTTTGGTGACCTTCTCAAAAAAAAGTCCACAAGTTTGAGTAGGTATGACCTACCCTTGATAAAACCAAACTGGGTTGAGTACAGTGTATAGAGGTTTCCTATGTCGTTATTGATCATTTCTATGATAATTCTTTCCATGGCTTTGCATATGATTCTAGTGAGACTTATGGGTCTGTAGTTTTCAGGGTGTGTAGATGGCCCACCTTTGTGCATGGGGATGACTGCTGCTGTTTTTCTTTCTTGTGGCATGAAACTAGTTTAGATGCTACAGTTAAATAGCAATTCCAGAGGCCCCGATAGATCATTCATGCTGTAGATTCAAAGGAAAAACCATCAAATCCCTGACAAAGCAATGAAATCTATCTCCTGTGAAAATCTAACAGAACAACAACAGAGCAAAATCCTCAGAAAGTCACTAAAATACAAAATACACAAAATAAAAACAATAAATATTTCACATAGTGTTTTTGTCCTGCAGTGCTGTAATGGGGAATGCTTCACCCCCCCCCACTCGCACCACTTACTTGTATATGCCAGCTCCATGGTCGCACAATAATGGAGGTGTCTATAAGCTCTCACATTTTGCTAATCTGTGATAATGGAAACATTCAATATAGTCAAAAGTTCATAATATGAAACATTTTTAATGCCTGTAGAAGTATCATATGATTGTTTTTGCTGGCATTACTCTGTGGGAGGTCTGGGAATAGTGGGGAGGGGAGAGATTTGCCCTTTTCCTGCTGTTTTTTATCTCATATTTGGTATATATAATAAGGAGGAGGGTTCCTTGCAAAAAATGCAAGGTTTTTTTTTTAAGTTTTGATCCTTTCCCCGATAGAGTTAATTTTTGAGTTAAATGGGCAAAGACACACTTAGACATAGAACACTTTGCATCTGATGACTGATTCTAAAACCTGAAGTCACTAGGATTCAAAGAAAGGGACTTTGGAGAAACAACATATACACATTCCAAGTATATGGCCATTAACATATAGGTAGTGATTAAGTGGACCTATAGTTAGCAACCACTATACCAAGCCCAGCTTCAAACTGCCTTACCCCCTTAAAACAACACTTCTTTGAGTGTTTATTTTTTCAGCGGAGAGGCACCCCAACACTCCCAGCTTATATATATATGTATATATATATATATATATATATACAGCTGTACCAACTTGATGAAGAGGGAAATTACAAAACAGTAAAAGACAAAACTCCAACTTGTAAAACCTAAGCGTTAGGAACACAATGAGAGCCGGCGAAAAATAAAAACATGAACTGACAAATAAACAGTTTGTGTTTTTATTTTTCACCGGCTCTCATTGTGTTCCTAATGAAGAGGGAAATTACCCTTGAGAAGGGTATGAAAACTATCCTTGAGAAGGGTATCACTGCTTGCACTAATCACCAACAGTGATTTCGTATGGAGGAACTCCAATCCTTGGTAGGGGTTGAATGTTGGTCAAATGCAGCACAGGAATTCAGCCTTTATCCACTCATAGGTTACCCATCATCCACATTGACTCAGAAGATCAAGAAATGACCAGCCATATCCCTGGTAAATGCATGATCCCAAAGCAAACATCATAATATATCCAAGACCAATATCTCATTCCAAAGTAATCCGCAGGTTCATATAAATGCATCAGAGAAAGAGTGTTTTTGTTGTAACCTCCACAAAAAATGCATGCATGCAGAATATGCTATTCCAAGAATTACAGGTAGTGCATACATATATGTGGTACTAGTTAGTTTCTCTGATTTAAGTTTGTATGGCTCATTATTATCAAGAGTAAAGAAACTAAGTTAAAGTAACTGTCACTAATAAATGTGACACACTGTTGTCAGCTTAAATCATCAAAGGGTGTAGATGGCTTAAGTGTTTGCACTATAATGAAGTATGTCTATGAGGTACAGTCTCCCGACTCTTTCAGGAAGCTGGTGGTAACTGAACTCTGATTATTGGATATGAGACAAAGTAGATGCATATAGTAGTTTTTCCTGGGATGACAGAGTGAAATAGATCTCATACTGATAGTTTTTTTTTTCAGTTGCAAACATTTTACATCACAAACCATGCTGACAACTGTAGCTACGCACATTATACGTCACTTATAATATACCCAGTCATTGTCAATCAAACATTACATAGCTCATTCAAATCCTGCTTTCTTTTAAATCTTGTTCCTCTTCTTCATGCATTTTTTTACAAGAGACATCTTGATTAAATTATCATGTGTGACACAAACAATATTACATTTATATAAATGAAAATAAATCATAGAGGCACAATCTCAGTTGCAAACATTATACCTTACAAACTGTGCCAACACAACTATAGCTGCAAACATTATATATTATCCAGTCATTGTCAGTCAACCATTACATAGCTCATGCAGATCCTGCATTCTTTTAAACATTGTTCCTCCTCTGCATGTAGTGGTCCCACACTTCCCATTTTTCCTGTGCAATTTACTCCTACCCTTTTCTAAAGATCCAGTTCCAGTTGTTTTGTCTCTGTTACTATCTTTGTTACTTCTAGTAAAGTTGGTTTAGACTTTGATTTCCATTTTCTAGTAATTGCTTTTTTGGCAGACATCGTACTTAGACGCAGCAAGGCCTTACTATGTCTTGGCAATTCCAACTCTGTATCAAAAAATCATTTCCCTAGTCACTCCAATTTGCTCACCCACCATCTCTGACAAAGCAGTCTGCAGAGAACCTTTAAAGTCAGCCAACTCATTACACTCCCAAAAAATATGTTTCCAGTTATCTCTTTCTTCCCCATCACATGTCCAACATTTGCTGTCTACCTGAGGAAAGATTCTTTGGAGCCTGATTGGTGTATAAAAATATCTATGTAAACACTTCCAGGCAAAGATCCTAAATCTTCTAGATCTTGTTTCATATTTCAGAGACATACATAATATCCCCACACTGTTTCTTTGTGAATTTCTTATCCAGTCTCTCTTCCCAATTCTTCCTAACCTCTTCTGATTGATTCTTATAGCTATCATGCAATATTTTATATGCTCTACTAACTATTCCTTTCTTAACGGCAATTTCTGTTCCAGATTCTCCTTAGAACTCTAGCAGTGCTAGTATCACATTAATAGGTTTTGATAGTTAATGATCCATGCGAGTTGTTCACTGATGATCTTAGTATACAAAACTTTCAGAGTACAGTAAAACAGTAACAGTTAATATTCAATGACATAAAATTAAAGCACTAAATCATGGTTTGTATAATCAGCTATTAATAATAAAGGATATGTTAGAGTTGTTTTTGAGAGCTCATGTTATAGGCTAGTAATTTACAACATATCAAAGAAGTTAATCAAATGTCAATAAACAAATAAAAATGAAGGAGTTACAACATGCCAGACTAGTATACTTTTCAAATGTATCAGCTATCAAAAGAAAACAATTGTCTTGTGTGAAGAGTGTTTGTATGCCTAATAAATTACACCAGCTGCAGTTATATGGCTTTCAGTAGAGCATGATAATCAGGTGTTAATCAGAAAAAGACTAATCTAATATAACTGAATTACATATGCAGGTTGAAGCAGTGCAATGGTGCCAGAATCATGAGTGAGATGTTTTATATCAACACCTAATCTGGAGAGCTGAAATTTTCAAATGAAACTTTGTGTTTGCCAATCAGCTCATGACAATTTTTTGTAAGAGATAGAATGCAATTGCCTACAAAAGATGTAGAAATTTGGAAATGATAAGTTGCTAAATAAGTTAAGCTGACATGAAGGATACAGTGACCTACTAAAATGGTTCAAAATTGCTTTTTTCAAATATTTTACCCCCCATCTGATGATCATTCACCCATCTACAGTCAATCAGTCCATTTATTGCCCTTGATCAGTTCAAGGGCCAACCAAGAGGGGTTATTAATTAGAAAGCCATCAGGGGAGGTGCAAGGATTTTTGCTGTTTTTCTCCATGGCCCTAACTGAACATACCAAGTGAATTGTCAGTGAGGGACAAGCAATGGCCAGTCTATGTAGGACATGCCCTAACTCTAGCAAGGGATGCTTCTTGCAAGCAGTCCTGCCCCTCTCCACTTGGCATAATCAGTAGTTTCTCAAGTCTCCACCAAGGAAAACATACTCACCCAAAATGCCCATGAGTGCATGCAAACCCCTGTCAGCTTCCTGCAGAGGCAAGCAGGTCATGAACCCTTCACTTCTCTTCCTCCCTGTCTGGCTTCTCCACTGCCAGGACCAGTAATCAAACCTTGGTCATCTGGATCATACTCAAGGCTCTAACCATGTGTGCCATGCTTTCAGACAACCGCAAACTGATTGATTAACCTTGGCAGTGCTGATATCTATAATGGGGCTTCTACTAGATTAATTGAAAAACAAAAACAAAAAAACAGAAGGCTGTCGAAATTTAACTACTTTATTAACTATAGTGGTTAAGTGCTTTTGTTCGGTATTACTGGCCTTCATCAGATGTGTTTAAAAGGTCATATGACTCAATAAATACACAGTGTCGCCATGTGATCAATTCCAGTTTAAAAAGTTACACCATTAAAATACGATGTTGCCATTCTATGCAAACCAGCTCCGCCTACATCTTCCTATTCAACTCTTTACCACAGCAAATACTAACATTTATTATATTACATTTTAAAATGAAAATGAATAAATGTAAAATAAACTAAAATGGATTAAAAATAAAATAAAATAATATACAACCCTGCTCACCTTGTCAACAACAATTAATACATATTTATCTATTATAAGCCTTCATCTTTAAAATACTAGAAATTGAAATTGTCTCACTAAGGCCAGGAAAAACTACCACATTAAGGTAAATTTGCCATCAATCTTCTCGTTGTTCTAACACAATATTCCAAGGACCTCCACTAGGAATCTCTTTTCATGTTCTAAAACAACAAACCTAAATTCACGATTCATAAATTCATTTATATGTTTAAAAAGAGCATTGGTGGACTTAGATCTTTGGATCTCATAAATATGTTCATAAATATGCTGTTTCAATTTATGCTCTGTTTTCCCTACATAAAAGAACTGACTCAAGGTGCACTTCACAGCATAGACCACCCCTTGGTATAGCAACTATACCGGCTAAAATTACAACCCGTTTCCCACCTAGAATAATATTATTGCATTTAGAAATATAGATACACTGATTACATGTCACATTTTACCATAGTCCCTGGATTTTTATTTCCCCCAAGCAGTCAGATTAATATAGGTCCAGTATTTGAGGGCCTAAGATGATTTGATATGACCACTTTGCCATTGGCTATAGCTGCTAGGGAATGCAAAACCCCACAGGTTATTAATGCGAATAATTCTTCCTTTAATTGTAATAGATTGGAAGATATTGCTTTTATCACCACTTTTTCTGTGGTTCTTCTTCTTCTTCTTTCGGCTTTTCCAGGTTAGGGGTCGCCACAGCGGATTACCTGTCCACTCATGATTGGCAGTGGAGTTTTACAGTGTCGAGTTGCCAGCCCGGCACCCGACCTTCCACAGAAGGCACACGCATGCACACAATCACACCTAGAGCCAATTTAGAGTGTCCAATCCACCTACAGCATGTCTTTGGGATGTGGGAGGAAACCGGAGCACACAGAGGAAACCCACGCGGCCACAGGGAGGACATGCAGACTCCGCACAGAAGGCACCCCAGCCAAGGATCAAACTGGAGAACCTCTTGCTGTGAGGCGGCAATGCTAACCGCTGCACCACCATGGCCGCCCACACCACTTTTTCTGTGGATAGTAAAGGTATATTGCATAAATAAAAAAGTACTGGGAATTGATAGTAGGTGACAAAGACGTTCATGCAAAGTTTGGGGCATATCCTAAAGTAATTTATAGGAGGGACAGAAATTTCAAAGATTGGTGCAATAATTTAACATTATTGAAGGACAAACATCCAGGGCATAAAACACATATATAAAGAACTGAAAATGTCCAGAGATTTTACATAAAATCAATAAAACATCTAGGGAGTATGAATTATTATGAAAGATAACATGCCTAAATTTATTAACAATATCTTATAATATATTAAGAGGAGACCTTCTAATGGTGCATACATGTTTTCTAGAGCTATTTCTGTTAGGATGGTTTGAAAAAAATTGCAGTAAAGCCTCTTAGATTAAAAAAGACTTTCTGAAAGAAGAGCACAACTAGTAAAGGAGGTGAAGGGAAGAGGTTTCTGGCTAATTTAAGAAGTATAGTTAATACAAACAATTAAAAAAAATAGACTGGACACACACATTATAAAGGCAGTCATGAAGGCAGGCTTAACTGAGTTTAACCCTGCCCATGCACTGTCTTGTCTCTAAGTCAGTGGGTTGGTCCAAGAGTTGTACAGAATGAAGGCTATATATGAAGCTTAGAAAGGAACTGAAGCATTCAGTCAATGCCATAATTGAAAATCCAATTATTATTGAGGTAAGAGGCCAGTAGGGATTTAACTTCTCATTTGTTTTGGTAACTCTTATCTTGGATAGGAGCTTACTCCAAATGTTATCAGTAGAGCTGAATAATGTGGAGTGTCCACATTTAATGCAGGGCATGGAGAATATGGACCTGCTGCTGAGTATATTGCCTAAAGCTCTGTGTAGAGGCTCTATAATTAATAAACATAGCAAGGGATGGACAGTTTGGGTAATAGAAGAGTTTGTAAGGCAAGCATAGTTGTACAAAAGTGAGACAGTGCATATATTCCAGGCAGGTCAGATCACACAGTGAGAGATAGTGATGGGCCTGACACCAAAATGGGCAATCCTGTTATATGTTTGTTCCAAAGCTCCCTGTTGAAAAGTTGAGACTCATAACAGTGAGGCCAGAATGATGAAAAAAAGACTGCAAACACAGGAGAACCAAAATTGTTGAACATTGCTTTTCTCCTGTAAAGTTGTATTTTACAAGGGGAAAGCCACCTGCATTCCCAATGTGGAGGTCAATACCCCCCCAAATTCCAATTTTTGATCACTGTACATCAGAGAAAAGGGAACATTTCAAGGAACAGTAATCTAGGACTTGATATACATAAGTTTACATTTTCTGTAATTCAGTCACACTATTCTAGGAGTTACTCTAACATGTATTGAAATTTCAGACAGTCCCCTTGTTCCAGATCACGTTGAAATGGTGAGGTTAAGTTATTAAGGAGGTAAGAGGAATACATGAGTGCAATGATATATGGACTGAGGCTGAGATGCCATGCTGCTACAATCGTGTATCTAGATATTGCACTGGTTATAGACAATGAAACTCTGTTTATATCAAGGGAGTTCCAACAGATTATTGCTTTTTATGGTTTCACACACTACATTAAGTCCTCACTATATGCAATCAAATACTGAAGCTGACAAAGCAGTACAAACCACCAAAAAGCTACTTAAAGAATTAGATCCTTGCAGAACTTTCACTGCTCTGAGCTACTCTATCGAATACTACCAAAGTAAGTCCTTCACAGCCAGTGTTTGGAAGAAAAATACAAACTGGTATGCCAATGTTGAGTCAAAATGTGAGCCTAAATTTACTCCATATAAAACTTTCAAATAAAATGACCAAAAAGCCAAAGCTTCTTATAAGAAACTTAATGACAAACGTCATCCTACACACCCAATACATGTCCTGCAACCATGTCAAGCTGTCCATTTAAAGAAAGAAGGTGGGAAAAAGTTGAATACAACAGAAGTAGCAGTACAGGAAACCACTGAATCACATTCCTACATGGTGAAAGCTGAAGATGGTACCATAGTTTGACAAAATAGCATACCAGTTTTGTTGCTAATGAATGACAGCCTGAATGCAGTATTCCAGGAAACCCATGAAAACCAGTCTGTGATGAGAATAATTCAAACAATATCTAGCAAGTCTGTTCCTATACTGACAAAAAAATTACCTAAACTGAATATTTGAGGCAAGAAAGGATGTTTGAGTTTGACTAATCATAGTGACAGAGCATGTGTTGTCCAACCAATGCATTCAAGTATGACTGACCCTGTTTATGATCCGGTCGACTTTGTTTTGTCTGGTGACTATAAAAGTTCAAATGATTGTCATCACAGTATGTCTCAGTTTTTCTTCTGCGTCTTCTCAATCCATTACTGGTTCCAGTTTGAATGGTCTTTGGTGGTGATGAGTGGGTGAATGATACATATCACAAAGTATTTTCAGAGTTGTGACAGAGTCACTTGGACAGTTAAGTAATTGTTAATAATGCATTTTTTAATGTTTTGTAAATTAATTCATATTATTTGCATGTTTTAACCATATGCTTTTGTAAAATTAGCCCAGAGTATCAAAAGTATGATGCTTCAAAAAAGACCTTTCCTTTAAAGTTCAGAGATGGAATAAGTGGAAAAAATTGCTAGAATGTTTGTATACATTGAATATATGCAAAATAGCCATTGCCATATTAAGAATAATGTATAGTGTTGACTTTTTAAAAATGTACCTACTTCATAGTCGATTCATAGTCAGTTGGTACAAATGAGTGAAGTGTTAACATCATTTCTGTTGAGCTACCATATTATTATGAACAAATGCTACCTGCTTGACCAGCTGATATTGTATCCTGACATTTCAAGCAAGACCAGTGAATATTACTGGATAACCACTCGAGCAAGCTCTGGCATGACAGGTTATAATGTAGGATCTCACCATGGAGACACTATAGCTTTTGGCTGTGGACCATGGAAACATTTTAGCTTTTGGCTGCTGAAAAGATTTAGCTTTGTACACTTTATTCAGAGTGGGGTTATTTTTCGTAAATGTGTTTTGTACACGAGAATTGAAATTAAACTGTCAAAGGCAATGTCAAGAGTCTTAGTTGTTTCAATTCTAGACTATAATTTCCATCACTGTAGCAATTGTAAATAAATGTTTCATCCCAATACTACATCTACAGATGTGCACACTATCTCTGTGTATAGATAGATATGTGTGAGCGTGTGTGTGTGTGTGTGTGTGTGTGTGTGTGTGTGTGTGTGTGCACGTGTGTGTAGGTGTGTGTGTGTGTGTGTGTGTGTGTGTGTGTGTGTGTGTGTGTGTGTGTGTGTGTGTGTGTGTGTGTGTGCGTGCGTGAGTGTGTAGGTGTGCGTGGAGAGGGTGTTGTATGTTCATGTATTTTGTATTCAGTGTATAATTGCAGTCCTGTATACTTCATAATGATATATTATATAGAAACTTACAATTCTTGCAATTTTAACTGCTGTGTTCAATTATGCAATGCAAGAAACAGTAAGTAACAAAATAAACAAGAAAGCAATGATGCCCAATAGGATGGATGTTAGACGGAGATATTGGACTACCCATGAATGTTGTAAGACCTGATGCTAGAATCAGAGGGCCTCCCACCCTGGAAGGTCTGCTATTTTCCTGTGATGCTCACAATGGAGGGCATTATTGCTATCAGAAAATGAGCTATCTGTAGTTGTTTTATAATAAATATATACATTTTTATATATAATTTTGATGTAAAATAGTGTTTCAAAGTTGGTGTAAGATATGCAATTGCTGTTGAGGGAAGAATTTTACACAGAAAACAGAAGCTAAGTAAGTTTTTAACAGTGTGTATGCACACCCACACACACACACACACACACACACACACACACACACACACACACACACACACACACACACACGTACAAATCTATTCTCTTTGTTGACTATGTATAGCTCACTTGTCTGACTTTCATCAAATGAATGATGCAATAAATAAATAATTACTACAGTAATGCATTTCAGCTGTCAGATGTAGTCCAAATAATTAAAGGACATGCCCCACAGCCACACACACACACACACACACACACACACACACACACACACACACACACACACACACACACACACACACACAAATGCATACACATCCATACACACATCCATATAACTGCTCTTGCAGTTACTTGCTTTGGCTTTCACCTATCTTAATATGTCTGTCTATCTCTAGTAAACCAAGCAAATCTTCCCTCAGATCATTTTCTTCTTGCCTATGTGTATCCTCTTTGCTCACTGTTTCATGCTCTTTTCCTTGCTGAGCAATTCTAATTGGACTTTCATACAAATCTCCTAGAGAATGTTCCAGAACATTGCCCTGCGGTATATCGACTTTAGATGCATCCTGCTCAGTCTGCTGCTCCTCCATCTGGAGACTCATTGGTCATTGTGTTGCCATACTGACAGTGTCAAGAGTTTCACAGGAAATCCTTCACTTTATAGATGGTCTGTCACTTCAATTTGTATTTGTTTAATTTCTACCTCACTAAACTTCCTATATTCAATTACATTCTACTTCTGTGTTCTTGTTCTAGACGTCTTTATCTGTCTTACTCTTTAAATATTTTGCAGCTGCATTTTTTGTAATGATTAGTTTTTTTTCTTTGCATAAATATTTCACCATATCAGATTTCTTTTTCTTTCCCATGTCAGTGTTTCTTTTTTATATTTTACAACTCACTTTTCCCTTTCCCTGACCCATGCTTGCTAGTTGCAACTGAGGGTAGCTCCACCCTTTGGAATACACTCCCCCCTTTTGGGAGCAACACCAGCTAGTAACATCTCCCAGAATAGGCAAGCTCGTGACTCTCTGCTCTGGCATCAGTCACCCAAGCCACTAACTGAATGCAGGTTTTCTGGGCCATAGCTAGAACTTTCTCCCTGTCTGCCACCAGAGGGGCCAGTACAGAATCTTCTCCTTATCCTTAACAACCCACTTTATTAGATCTGTGCCACATGTTTGTCTATTTAACTATTTATTAGTTTTTGTAAACTACTTCCTTCTACAACATGGATGTCCCCTCATCCTGTCTGAGCCTGGCCTACCCCGGTATCAGTCATATTTCCATGTTCTGAGGATTCTCTGTTGATTTTTTGTTTTACAGTCATGGCACCATGGCATACCCAAGAAATGAGCACTTTTTTGTTCTGGGACATGCATACCCAGTCTTCTTTTTTATTTTCTGATCTACCTTTATCCATAATACATAAAATACAGTCTACAGATCAGTGTCCTCTTGGCATGGGTTTGTAAAAACAGGCAGTTGTATTCATTAATGGCTACACTAAGTGCAGCTATCATGTACATGGTGGGGTGTGCAATGCACATGATAGTGTGCTACTTCTTATTTAGTGAAAAACTAAAGGACTGTGTAGAGCCACAAAATAAAGGTAAATGTTAGAATATGCTAATTAATGCATAAGTAGCTGAATTATATGATCATAGGAGGTTGCTAGGCTAATTTCTCCAGGCCCTTACAAGCCTAGCCAAGTTCAACCCATGTTCCCAAGGGTATCTGGTTCAAGCTTACACTAAAATCAGCACCTATTGTCCCTGTCCAAGAGGGACACAGATGGAACTCTGGGGTGAATTTCTGGTTAGTTATCTAATCGCCCAAATTACACTTAAATAGGGTCAATGATGGGCTTTGTTTAACATGAATTGGAAACTTGTCTCTGAGACAAATCTGCCTTTCCAAAAAGTTCTTTTGCTATCATATTTGACTTGTGAATGTGCAGTACTTCCATTAAAGCTGGGTCAGAGATCAAATATGCAAGGCACATGTCGCCTCTGCGCAGTCTGTATGACACAGAGTAAAGTGACAATTACTTCAGTCTGTCTGCATAAGGCATATCTTGAAGACCCTGAATTTTCTTTGTAAGGAACCTTTGTGGTCTCTCCAATTACTGAAGGTGTTTGGAAAGGAACATACCAAAGGGAATGTTGTACTCTGTTACTGGCATGATGAGGTAAGAGTACAAGGGAGTTATAACCTCTTACTTATCAGATGAGCAATATAAAATGCCCTTCTTACCACAGTGCAGATATGGTGATCGAAGTTAAGGTTGCTGTCAACCTGTGTGACCAGATCTCTGACCACTAATGTGTGCTTAGGGTATTGCTATTGATGTGGTAGTTTGCAGGAACATCACCTTTGCTGAAGAGGATGATAATGCATTTTTTTGGGTTAAGTTTAAGAAAATGACTTTGGCACCAGTCATTAGTCTGCTTAAGACCTTCTTGCAAGATGTTGACATCACTAGTCAACAGCAAACTTTGTCAGCCACAGTCCTTTAGTTTTAGCCTGTACTTCAGAGAAGTAGATTCCAAACAGTAGGGGTCCCAGAACTGATCCCTGTGGAACACCACTGATTACAGGTCTGCTGGAGGAGGTGGAGTCCCCTATTTTGACCATATGAGTTCTATCAGTGAACCAGTTTGCAACCCACCTAACAATATATGGGTCGATACCAGCTGGGTGACTTTATCAATGATGCCTGAGTGGGGAATTGTGTCAAAGGCCTTGGCTAAGTCTGGGTAGGCCATATGCACAGATTTGCCCTTGTCTAGGGCTTTGCTGACTGTCTTGAAGAAATCCACCAAATTTAACAGGCATGATCTCCCCTTGACAAAGACAAACTGGGTAGAGTCAAGTGTTTGGAGATTTCCTATATCTTTGTTAATAATGTCCTTAATGATTCATTCCACGGCCTTGCAGATAAGGCTGGTCAGGCTAATGGGTCTATAATTCCTGGGGTCCGTGGATGCATCCCCTTTGTGGAAAGAGATGAGAGTAGCTGTTTTCCATTCTGCTGGGATGAAACCAGTGCTTAGGCTGTGAATGAAAAATGTGCCCAGTGGTGATGCTAATTCCTGTTCTAACCCACGTAGAACACAGCCCAGGATGTTGTCTGGTCCCACAAAATCTGAGTTTTTGGCCTTGGAGCAGAAATTTAAGACCTGTTCCTTGGAGATACTAGGTGGGGGAACAAGTGTTAGGGATGCCTTGGGGTATATGTGGCAGGGACAGGGAACTGAAGTTTTCGCTGAATCTGTCAGCCAGCAGGTTTGCTATATCCACATGGTCTATATATGAAGTACCACTAACTATGAGTTTAGCATAAATCTGGGCCTTACCTTTGAGGTTATGGGTGTAATTAAAGAATGCCTTGTGATTATCCTTAGTTAGGGAAGATAATCTAGATTTATAGTTAGCTTTGGACAACTTCACTAGGAGTCTTATTTGCTTGTTTAAGTTGAGGAGGGAGTGTTTCCAGTTTTCAGACTGTTCCTTCTTACTCAGACAGCAATTTCTTTTTCCTGTTGTATAGCCTATTAATGGCAGTTTTTTACCAGGCAGGTTTGTTTTTCCTTGAAGATCTTACTTTGGTTCTATCAGGTACAGCAGAGTCAATACAATCATATAGGTACTTGTGTAAAGCATTGATATATAACTCAGCACTGGTGTTTGTTCTATCAGTGAGGGGTGGAGGTTATGTAGCTATTTATGTTATCACGTAAGAGGTTGTAATTGGCCTTGGAGAAGTTTTTTAGTCTAGTTGTTGCTAAGGGGGGGGGGGTCTTGTGTTATAGTTACTTCTATCAAGACTGATTTGTGGTCTAGCGAGACTCATTGATTACATGCTAATTCACCAATCCAACATGACAGAGCTATTCAGGAAGCTATAAAGCAATCATATACACTCAGTGTAGATATCTGCCCTGGAATTAGGGTTGCCAACCATCCAGAATTCTTTCGAACTGTCCAGAATTAAGGGACACTGTCCGGAAGAACGGAAAATGCCTTTGTTGTCTGGAAAAAATGGTGCACTGTGCACATTTTCTTTTAGTTTAAAAAAAATTACATTTTTTTAGAGGCGTTCTTCTTTAAGAATGTCCTTTGCATCCGGGTGCAGATGACGAAAACAGTGTCTTTGCGACTGTTTACGTCTGTCTACTTACTGTCTTCCGCGCGCGCGGAATTTGAATTATAAAGAAGACAGACTGTATGCTGAAAAGCCTCAGGTAAAGTATGAGGCTGGCTGGTGTTTGCTCTGAGTTTTGTCTAATCCAACTGCGGCACATTAAGTTCCATTTTTATTTTTTGTTTTGTTTTCCCTCAGCTTTAACCTTTAACTGAGGTAAGACTCCTCTGTTCAAACTTAAGCATACTTGTTGTATATTGATCTAGGAGGCTGTGGGTGTGGGCTCTACTCCCACAGCATATAGATGGATTGCTCAAGCTCATACTGTGTTGTATTTTAATGGGGCAGGGTGCTGCAGTCCTGTGTATGTCCTCCTATGATGCCTAGTAGTAACTATGAACCTGTTTTCAGTTTGCCAGCCATTTCCTATTGCAATATTACCGGCAGCTTACCATTTTTTAACGTAACATAGGCAATCAATTCTTCAAGGGCAGCATGCATTGATTTGTAGATGAAACACTGAAATGTAAAATTGTTTGCTAGCAGCAACTTTTCATTAGTTGCAGATCTCTTTAATGTGGAATTATTTAGATGATGTTTTACGTCTGCAGAGATTGTGCATATTGACTGATATTGGCGGATTTTAATGACAGAAGTATGAGTGGCCATTTATGGTTGAAATGTTCTGAATTGGGCAGTTTTGTTATTATTGGTTCATGTGTTTTGTTTCAATGTTTACTGGCAAAATGTTTACAACTATGAATTTAACACACAGTCTAACAAGTGGTGCTGTTACTGTCATCACACCATCACTGTCAAAAATAATAAGGCTTGTTGAGGGCAATGTGTTTGTGTGTGTGTCTAAAAGCTGCAAGTTGAACGTTAGCCATATGTTTTTCATTCGCTTAATGAGAAGTCAGAAGTGTACAGAAAAATATCTACCATTTTTGAGGGGTAGTTGATATATGAAAAGGGCACCTATAGCATTACTTCTGCCTGATTACTGATGAGGCTTGTTGAGCAGCAGTGTCTGTCAAAGAGTAATATGGCTATCTTATTTATGTGAAGGCTTCACTGTCACATCTCATCTGATGTACCCTCTCTAAAGGGGCATGCATAGTCATCTGGGACAGTATGTATGTGGGTGCTTTGTACTCAAGTACCCTATTAGAACTCTCTGGATTTTTACTGTGAATTGGTTTAAGGGAACTAACATATGGCCATTTTCATATGGTTAACATATCCAAAATTTTAGAGGATTGTGTTGCCACAGCCTGGCAATATATGCTATTTAAGTATATCAGTAATATGCCAGTTTTGTTTCATTAGAGATTCTACAAGAGCATGAGCGCACCAGTCTTAAAGTTGTGATGGCTGCTAATTCATGTCTGCTAGCTGTTATTATGTATTAAAATTTAATACAATCAGGAAGGTGAATCAAAGAACTTTTGCTTGGATTTAAAAATGTGTGCAAGGGGCCTATGATTTGAAAAAAACCCAAAGGTAAACTTAATCCACCACTGGCCAGATGCATTTTCTTTGAATGTAGGTTTCAATGCTGTTTCAGTGAATGTGAGTTTTAAAGGCAAAGACGTATTAAAGCTATGTCTGTTTATGAGAGACTGTATTGCTTGTTTAGCAAATGTCTATTAGTGTTTGTGCTGTAAAATTTGAAATAAAAGTTTTACATTAAATCCAAGTATCTGTAATCATTGCAGAAGTAAAGCAGAAAACAGTATGTACACAGAGTTTTGAACAATATTTATGGCAACTCGGGAGAAATGGGGAGATATCCAAGTAATGGTACACCGGAATGGCTGTGTGTGTGTGTGGGGGGTATGGCATGCGTTGGGGGGACACATGCGTGGGGGGGTACCGCATTTTCCTTTCATTTACATGTCCAGAATTTTTGACATGAAAAGTTGGCAACTCTACCTGGAATACGAAACTCTTTTGATTACAGCTACAATTACAGTGAGAAAAAAATGTTAGTTGGTGCTGCCATTATAAACCGATGTGTGCAACTGGTTTTAATTCAGGATACTGTTACTGCTACTGACAGACCTCAGCCAAGAAGAAGGAGGGTGCTTAGACTCTGTTTGATTTTCATGGACTTCATGACACAGAAACTGTAGAATGATACTGGGTGGACTGGGAAACACCAGGGGAAATGTACAACCTCTGCAGTCCACACCTGAGCCCCGGGGAAACTGTGGAAACAAAGGTATGGGTAGCATTAAGTATACTAGCTACAGGTATTTTCCAGAGACCCACAGGTGATATATAAGGAGAGTCACAGGCCTCAGCTTCCAGAATATTACATCAGTTTCTAAATGCAATGTTACAACATGCAAGAGAGCATTATCTGTTTCCCATGCACCCCACAAGAGAAACCAAGAATCATGCAGGCATTTTATGCAATAGCACACTTCCAGAAGTTTTGGGGACCAGGGATTGCATATACATGCAAGTAGACCTGGTGAAAAGGGAAGGAGGTACATCAACAGGAAAGAATACCACTCTATAATCAGTCAGGTTTTCTGTAATGCCCGAAGAATCATCTACAATATCTCTGCAAATAACCCGGGTAGTTTTCATGACTCACACACATGACACTCCTGTGAGCTGTACACATGGTTTGCTAGGTGTAACTGTCCATAAGGGATCTAGTGGGGGATGCTGATTATACCTTGGAACCATGGCTCATGACACCAATGAAGAAATCCACACCTCCCACTGAGTAAGGCTACATTGATCCCCATGTTCAAACTAGGAATATCATAGAATGTGCATTTGGCTTGTTCAAATCAAGGGCCTGCTGTCTAGATACTTCAGGAGGTGCCCTGTATTATGGCACAGCCACCTCTGCTGAAATTCTTACAGTCAGTTCCATGTCACAAAATATCATTCTCAGGAGACAGCTTCAACATGGGCAGCACCACATTTCTCAGTAGCAGATGCAGGGCCAGCAGCTGCATCAGATACAGATAAGTCTGAGGGAGAACCACCAGCTCTATATACTGCTGGCAGAAGTAGGCATGCACAATATACCATGGCCCCAGCTAAGGGGAAAGGATGGCACAAGCTCTCTGAATACCTGAAAGAAAAAATAAGAGCCTTAGCACATACAAATATTAAAGGTGATGCTTGCTTGTATTCCCTTAGTATTAGACACTGGCAATCCCCAACCCCAAGGAGATGGCTAGCATCTGCATTGTTACTAAGTTAAATCTGGAACCTGTTTAGAAAAAGTAATACAGTTACATAAACAATTACAGTGTTATGCAATTTCTCATATGCCCCTAAGGTGATACATGTCCCAGGTGTACAGTAATGTCAGTAATAGCTTATGCCTGATGTTTGCAATACCCAGCTATGGATTTTGCCTAATAATGTGCATTAAGCATTTCAGTTGGCCAGTATATATAAACCACTGAGCAGGTTAAGGGTAGCATCATTTGCGCAAGTATAACAGTAAAGAAGACTTAAACATCTACTTTGACTGCATGACTAACATAAGTAATAGAAAAGACAAACCATGAGGCTCAACAATTACAGAAGCAATCATGCACAGCAGATTATGAACAATGATTAAAAGCATTTATTCTCAACACATTTACAATGGGTCTGAGTTACATTACAGGTTCTGTGCAAGCAAGCATTACCTATCTGCTCTGCGTAAGAGACATATATGCATATATGCAATCCAATGTTACAAAGAAATATGCAAAGGGCAGGGCACAGTTATTGCACAGGGTTGGGGGAAGGACAGCAGGGCAAGCCTGACACCAAAGAAGTGAGCATGTGAAAGTAAAAAAAATATTCCTTAGGTATCCCATTTGTAGGACCAGTAACAAAATATATTTAGCAGTCAACAGTCCTACTTTGTTAAGTAGTGTGTGTGTGTGAATGTGTGTGTGTGTGTGTGTGTGTGTGTGTGTGTGTGTGTGTGTGTGTGTGTGTGTGTGTGTGTGTGTGTGTGTGTGTGTGTGAGAAGAAGATGGTATGGGCAAGATTTTGTTGAATGTGTGTGTGTTTCTGCATGAACACAGTCACGCACTGTACTTGCGCTACATCCTGGCATGTCAGACAGGTGTGAGCTGTGCATGGTACAGAACTCAGTTCTGCTTCATCACTCCTCTGCCAAAAGTTGCACTGCTCATTCCATGGCCTGGGCTAGAATTTGGGATGCTACCTGAATGTGAGTGATATCTGCTGGATGAGTTCTCATACACAACAACATCCAGGACAACAACCACATGGCCTACCATGTCTGGATGTGCTTACCACAATCACTTATGAAGCAGTGAAAGTACTGCCACTATGGGAGTGAGATCTTGTATGGCCATGTTGGCTAACACCAGAGGATGTAGAGGCTCTCTGGCCATGTGGATGTCAACCCTCACCCAGCAGATGTTCCATTAAAGACACTGCCTGATCCAGCATGTCATTCATTCTGTCCGAGTCACCCACAAGGTGTAGGCAGTCCCTCAAGGTAGAATGCACAGTGTTTAATACTAGCACTACTTTTATGAGGCCTTTGACAAATGTGCCTGTGCCTCTACGATGGACTTATGCATATAATATATGGGATCTACCTGAAAATGCCAAAAGTGCACAACGCCGACGACGAGAACAACGAAACCGTAAAATCAACAATGGAGAAGACCGACAGTTGAGAATCTCAATGCTGAGAACACCAACATGTTAAGGTAAGTGTGCGATAGGGACAGACATTAGGGTCAGGGTGTGGGTAAGGTAAGTGTGTGATAGTGATGGACGTTAGGGTAGGGTGAGGGTCAGGTTAGTGTGTGATAGTGATGGACTTTAGGTTTAGGGGCAGGTTAAGTGAGTTAGCGTTAGGGTGCGAGTAAGGTAAGTGTGCGATAGTGACAGAGTTAAGGGTTAGGGGTGGATTAAGTGAGTTAGGGTTAGGGTGCTGGTAAGGTAAGTGTGCGATAGTGATGGACCTTAGGGTTAGGGTTTGGGTTAAGGTTAGTGCATAGATAGTTGTGTATGTAAGGTTTATTGTAGGTTTGTAAGGTTTTTGGTGTGCTTGTGTTGTGTGTCTGTTTTTCGGGAAAGGTATTTGTTTTGTTGAGTGTCGGGATTTTGGTTTGTCGGGCATGTGAAGTTTCGAGTTTTTGAACTTTCTTTTTTTGTCGTTTTTTTCGTGTTGGTTATTTCGTTGTCTGTGTTTTGGCGTGACGGTGTTATCAGGTAGACCTATTATATGGCACTTACTGACACACGGACATGAGGAAGAGCAACAGACCTCTTCCGAGCACCTCTAACAACCCACCCATGTGACACCTCACTTTCCTGATGACTATAGGGAGAATCAACCAGTTATGCAGCTGGAATAACCACATTACCCTGATCAACTGTGTCATCCTCATCTGTCCAGTGTCTGACGTATCTGTGTCAAGGTTATGCATAGACATACTGATTGTGCCAGAAATAAGGGCAGGAGATGTTGGAGGCACAACCTCAATGTCAGACTGACCCTCTGCACCTACAGACTATACCTATTCATCACCACCATCATCATCATCAGAAGCTATCAATACTTCTACATATGATAACAAGTAAACCACACACAAAAAAAAATAGAATAAACAATGATCAGACCTATGTTATGAGAAATATGTAATGCAAATTAAAATATGCTAACCAAATGAAATCAAATACATTTCAATTACACAGAAAGATAGAATTAACAGCAATCAGACCTATGTTATATGACATTCGTATCACTCATTAAAATATGGTAATGGAATAAAATCAAATACCTTTCAGTTACACATACATCTATCTTTTGTACATTAATAAGATTACAGAAGATGTTGTTACTATGTGCAGGTGTTCATACAATGACAGACCCAGATGTGCATACATATAAAAAAGGGAGATGAAACAGGAATGAAAAACATCATTAAGCAAATGACAGAAGAAATGAAAGCAATTGCCTTTAAAGCTGCTGAATAAGAAACAGCTCATAGAATTTGTTCCTGTTTACTCGATTACTTCCCACCCCTGATTCCCCCATCCTTCTCCCTCGCTGTCTATGTCTCTTCTATCCCCGCTGTGTCTCTGTCTCTCTCTCTCTCTCTTTCTCTCTCTCTCTCTCTTTATATATATATATATATATATATATATATATATATATATATATATATATAGAGAGAGAGAGAGAGAGAGAGATAATATATAGATAGATATACACACATATCCACATTGCATATATATCTAAATATATATATATATATATATATATATATATATATATATATATATATATATATAGATGCATACAATAGCAATTATTTACCTGGAAGTTCTGCAGTAGACACAGTTGGTTTGTCTTTCACTTCAGCCCCAACATCAAGGATTCTGTGTAAACCCTGTGTTCAACTGTCTGGATCTCGGACAGTAGACAGGAACACCTTTGATTCAGTCAGTGGTGGCTTGGTAGAAGGAACACCATAGCCATATATTCATTGGCAATTGCAGCTGCCTGATGTCTGGCTACCATAATCATATCACTGGCCCTATGTCTTATAGGTTCATAGGTTGGTACTAGGCTATTGGCCCTAGGGCCTAAGCAAGCCTAGCCATAACAATTCCCTGGGTATTTCTTCCCACAATATTTACTTCTCTGGACCCCTGTCTAGCAGTGTGACTGACATGATCCCTGGGGTGAATTTCCTATCTCCCATCTAATCATCAAGGTTCCTTTTGAAGAGGGCCAAGGAGGTGCTCTGCTTGACATGTATGGGCAGTCTATTCCAGAGTATGGGGAGTCTCTGGGTCAGGAACCTATCCCTCCAGCATGTTTTGTTCATTGTAATGACAAGGTTTATATCCCTGGAGCATGTGGCTCTGAGGGATTGGGATTTCTTTAAGTGGAGCATGTCCAACAGCTCAGGGTTTGACATGGCCTTGTATGTTAAGCAGAGATCACTTCTGAGTAGACAATATGTACATTCATGGGCTCCCACTGGGTTAACATCATTCACCACCTGCTCCCAGTTACAGTTATTTGAGGACTTGTCACCCCTGCCTCTCTAATAAAAATGACCCATGATGACGTAGAGCCTGAATGATGATATCATTCTCAGTGTCAACGTATGGCAGTTTACAAGGTGAAGATCTCTAGGCTGCCATTAAAATATGGTAATGGAATAAAATCCAATAACTTTCAGTTACACATGCATTAATAAGAATACATGTGTTCTTGCTATGTGCAGGTATGAGAGAAAACATAATAGGATAGAAAAAAATGCATAAATAAAAAAAAATTGTTAAACACAAAAAAAAAATCTATGAATGTATGCATATCCTCCCTGTGGTCACGTGGGTTTCCTCTGGCTGCTCCAGTTTCCTCCCACATCCCAAAGACATGCTGTAGGTGGATTGGGCATTCTAAATTGGCCCTAGGCATGAGTGCGTGCATGTGTGTGCCTTCTGTGGAAGGTTGGGGGCTGGGCTGGCAACTCGACACCATAAAACTCTAATGCCAACCATGAGTGGACACGTGATCTGCTGTGGTGACCCCTAACCAGCCGGAAAAAGCCGAAAGAAGAAGAAGAAAAATCTATCCATGACACACAAAATACATGAAAAGGAAGGCTTCATTTGAGTAGATACAACTTAATACAGATTTCCTCTCCCACAATGCAAAACAAAGAAAGAACTTGATAATAAATTTATAGCAGGATAAACATTTGTCACTCTGAAGTACACTGCAGCATTAATAGAAATGATGTAAACCTGTCAAGGAAAAATGATGTGATAACCACTTCTGTGGAAGGCAGCCAGGTAGACATCAGACCCTTAACATAATTGTCTGTGCTTATAATACAAAAAAACATGACTTTGATAATAATTAATACCTCAGTCTTCTGAACAAAAAGGTCAGCTTTCAAGACTGAATTTTTTATTGACCTGTCATCATTATGTAGAATAAATATTGCAGGGTCAAGAAATAACTGTGATATATATGCCCATTCCAACAGTTGCTGAGAATAATACAGACAGTAATGCAATGCTTGCATTGTGAAATGCAATCCATAAGAAATGTTAAAATATATCCATTTGTTCATAACAACAACCTACCTTAGCAGCAAGTCAGTTGTGAAAGTAGCAACAAGTTTTCAAAGCAAGTAGCAAATGTCTCTGTATCTAAATGGTCTTCCCTACTATGATATAAATTCTTTACTTACACGATTACCTTTCTGTAGTACAGATTAAGCCCATTCAGCACTGTTAGTATGTGAATGAGGTGCAAACTCATTAACATTCAAGAATTCCAAAATCTGCACTAAGTGAAGGAATGTAAACATGGTGTAAGGGTCTGCACGATTGCATGCACATGCCTTACCAATGCAAGGATGATCACTAAGAAATGTTAACTAAATGCTTGCAAATGTGTATTAGTCTGACTGCAGTATCAAATAGGGTTTCAAAGTCAGTCCTTTTTGGATGTACACTTACCAAGGGTGTGACAGGGAGAAGGGGCTTACAAGAAAGTTTGTGACTACATTGCTTGACTTAGGAGAGCAACATTTGGAACACTTATATGAATTATTTATGAAAACAGTTTCTGCCTCTGAGTACTTTGCATCTGCAATTTTAAGGAAGTAGATTAATCACTGAAACATATATCAACTGAAAACAAGACACAGAACTGTCTTGCTAGAGAAGTTTAGATAAGGGAATGATGTTCACAAAATAAAGATAGGAGAACAGTGGCAGTCTTCATTTTTTTTAATTTATATTGTGTGAGGAAAGATTATTTCCCTGTTGCCATTATCACAGACATCCACAGATCTAACTGCAAACAGACAGGACAAAGGTCAGCGCTTGGTTCTGTTGCACCTGTAATATCAATTGATCATGTCATATCTTGAATATATGTAGCCTTTTTATCTTCACAGTATACGTATGTACATGTGGCACATACTGATAAGAATCTTGTGTGTCTTGTGAATGTAGAGACATAAGACAGGTGATGCAGGGTTTGAATCCAGTTTATAGAAATGCTTTTATTACAGGATTCAGAATAAATACTGACACCCAATTCTGCACATGAAATTTAACAGGCTAAAGTATGTGATACATGCTAAATATCTTACCTGTAGTCTATTCAAATGTATGGTACGGAGGTGCGTTTGTTGCAAACTCACTTCTTCTCATTACTAATAATAATATATGCTATGGATGTAAGATATGACATTTATTACAGTGTGCTAAGACAAAATTAGTAACATTAGTAATGTGGACATGTGTCATATATGCTGGAGAAAGTATCCATTTGTTATCATGCCACTTACACAATATAATGTAAATTTTGATGCCATGATGAATTGAATGTACTGTGACAAGAATTACGTGATGTCATTGTCTGTGTGTCCCCTTTCTGAGCAACTACTATTACATGAAATCCTGGTTATATATAACCTAAATGCTACTTGTGATGGTGAAAGTAGATGTGAAAAGGATGACTGTGTCATGATAATGCTATAACAGATGTGTCTCTTGCAACATATATCCATAAAATATGTTCATGTTGCCCTTTTTATTATTTTTTATAATGCCTTTTGCATTTGCATTCCAGTCAGCAGCACAGAAACAGTGTTTACTTCCTAAGGAAAAAAGTGAAAATTTTAATTTGGGCCACCTTCTGCAGTGCAAATGAGCCTGCCACTGCTGTGTGGCCATCAGCAGTCTAGATAGTACTTACTGAAGAAAATACACGTCTGATAACTTCATCTGTGGCACAAGGTGTAAGCTTAGTAAGGTTATAAAAGTAAAACAGGTGGTATAGGTCTTTAATCCAGTCAACTCCCTCAAGCCTGAATGCCTTTTTTTTTTTTTGCATACTTCTAGGTTAATACCCATACCTCCTTATGGTGTACAGAACCTTTTGGGTCTGTCTTCTTTAACTAAGTGACTTACTAGCTAACAATATGCAATATTAGAAAGAGCAAGCAGGGGAGAAGTTGATCTTTGTTTGCTACTTATTATGCATATTTTCATATTTTGTTTATATTTTCATAACTGATAGATCTACATTTTATTGAGGTACATTGTGTGAAACATCAGTGTGGGGACATGACAATTCACTGAAAATGCTGGTTTACTGATGAAAACTTTATGCTTATTGTCTGGTTCCAATAAACTTTGATGCTTCATTCTTCCAAGGTGTTGGCTTTTTTGTTTATGTTTATATCTCACTATACCAGAAATATTGCTAGTTGTTTGCTAGTAATAATGAAATAAGCAACATTTTCATATGTACTTAATACTGCAAAAAACAAGTGACATTACTTGAAACATTGGATGTTGTTGAAGAAATCTGTCTTTAATATTTGCACTGAAAGCTGAACAACTTGATAAATATCCAGTAATATTTGTATTGCTAATTATACAGCTAAACATATATATTTTATATTTCTGTAAATATCTCAATAACTATGCACGTATGGAATCATTTCTTCTTGTAATTTGAAAGCTTATGTCTACTTAGCAAAAATATTCTCATGATAATATGTCTAGGTTGTACAGTTTTCAAAATATAAAAATTTGTGAAAGTTTAGAAAAGATAATTTGGGGTTGTGTGCATTGCAATATCATAGTATTTATGGAAAGTACTATGAATGTACTGACTACTATAGGTTCATATGTTCATAGGTCAATACTAGGCTAGGTGCCATTGCTGGACATTTTAAACCTAGACAGTTTTGCTTCTCTGCATGAAATAACCTAATCGATTTAGTTAGAGATTGGCGTTACCCATCCCATGGTTGATAATTATATATTATCCCAATAAAAATAAATGAGATCACACCACAAATAATCTTAAGGGATTCATGCATGGGATAAAGCATTAAGGATGTGCCTCTGTCTATTAGTAGTGTGGGGGCAGTCCTGGGGTAAATTTCTGTTTTCCATCCATAGATCTAACTTGTCACAACAAAGAGAAATATCCACATAAGCACATACAAGCAACAACAAAAGTGACTCTTTTCCGACTTCAACATTTCAATACCCAACAAAACAGCATGTGACAAAACATAGGTGCCCCCATGCCTAATAATTTTTTTTTTTTTTTGAAAAAAGAACCTCTGGTGAGTCAAGTATGCAAGGCTTAATTTGTAGTTTATCTTTGATCTGGTGTGTAAGGCATGCAGTTTATTAGTGCAGACTTTGCTAAGGTTTTAAAGTGTGTTTGATAAATTTATTTTATACTAGGTTACTAAGCCCTCAATGCAACGCTCTAAGTAGGTATGGTGTTTGTTATGTATGGGGTATTTACTGTAGTTCATGGGACAAACTGAGCTTTATCTAGACTAAATAGTATGATATTAAATAATATGGTGTGAACTGCATTCCTAATTCATCTTTGCTGAGAGTCAGAAAGGGCTACTGTTAACAGTAAGCCATAAAATTTGTGTCCAACCACTCGTAGATGACCTTTCTGATTTAGATATAACCTCACTGTAATGATTTTACATATTTAGTATAATCATTGCCATAGACAATTTCCATGGCCAGGATGCATGTTAATGACACATTCTGGGGGAGCAGTTAATGCTAATTAGCCATGTGCTTTTCCCAGAAATGCCTGCATGAAGTGAGTTATGCAGCTGAGTAAATTAACATCAAAATGCCACTTTCCTTCATTATTTCCAAAGGGAGAAACTTTGATGTTGGTAAGTTTCAGGAACATCAAGTGGAGATGTAGAGGTGGTGGGGGTGTATGTGTTTAGTAGTATGTGTATAAGTCTTAGAGGAGGTGGTGGTGTGAGTATGTGTTTAGTAGTATGAGTGCATGTCGTAGAGGTGGTGGGGTGTGAGTATGTGTTTAGTAGTATGTGTGAATGTCTTAGAGGTGGTGGGGGTGTGAGTATGTGTTTAGTAGTATGTGTGTATGTGTTAGAAGTGGTGGGGGTGTGAATATGTGTTTAGTAGTATGTGTGTATGTCTACAGGGGTATGAAAGGTTTCCAATGCATGAATGTGGGTGAGTGTAGTCAGCTTGGTAGTCATAGCAGGGGGTTAGTTAGACGATCAGTACTGTAGATGTGTGCGTGAGAGCATATGTTTGTGTGTGTGTGTTTAAATGTCAGCATGTGTTTGGGATAGTGTATGAAGGGTCTTCCAGTATCAACACAATGTATTGGCCGCTAGTGGTAGCACCCACCAGAAAGTGCAGTTTAGCATTGGAGGTAATTGCATGTGATTCAGAAATATACAAATTAGCTGATAATGAGATCTTCTCACTATAGTTAGACATATTTCTGGATTAGATTTTACACAATCACGTTAACTGTACCGTTTGTCTGTTGCAGTTTATGTGACAGTAAGGGATTCTTTCTGAATCCCATGTCTTGTATTTTAATTATTTTTAACAATTAACAACATTATTTAGAAAACAGGAACCTCTGCTTCCCTCATTGAAAACTCACTGAAATTATATGTTTAACAAAATAATATATTTCTGGAAATACGATGTCATTGTATGGTAATTACTGGTAATGTGTATGTACGTGTGTGTGTGTGTGTGTGTGTGTGTGTGAGAGTGTGTGTGTGTGTATACACGTGCATGTGCATGTGTTCATTTAGGGATTAAGGGTACACAACAAAAGTGACAGCCTCATGGATCACTTCAGTCACTGTCTTAACAAATAAATAAAAAAAGAAATTTGGAAAAGACTGGCTACCAGCATAATATATAATTGTGAAATAACTAAAATGCCAAAATATTAGTATGCATGCAGATGTCTGCATCCAACTTAGTTTAAATTAATGCATGCATCAGTCATCTTTCCCCCTTCCAAGCAGGCTATTGCTGGGCAGATGTCAAGCAACACCCAAATCACATACTTACCTGAAGGACTACATGCAGCGAAACACTACCAGCATGTCTGTATAACTGAAAACTGAATCTTGGTCACTGTTATATTTTTAGAGATGACATGGGCCAAAGGGACAAGGGCAAACATGATACTTCTTTACAGACTGGAGTGGCTAGTCCACCTATGTGTTTTTGGAAGATCAGAAAAAAAAGAAAAATTCTTACAGATATGAGGAGAACATGCAAAATCCACACAGACTGTGACCAGAGGCCAGGGTTGAACTCCAGATCCTAGAACTGTGTAGTAAACATCTGAACCCTATTGGCATTGACTGGTGAATATATAAATATTTACAAATATTTCTTACTATGTTTTTGAGTTTATCAGTTTTGGGTTCTTAACCCTCATTCTTAACCCTCAGTAGCCAAAGTTGTGTACTTCAGTGTGAGTAAAAGACTGGGTTTTCTCAACAGGAATGTTTTATAAATGTTTCTTCTTTTTGATTTTCAGTTAGAATATTCAGTATACAGGGATGACATAAAACATTTCATAACCTTTAAGGAAGGACATAAACCAGACAATATTTACCTACTCAGGTTACAGTCACACATCAGAAGAGCTGGAACCTGGTGCCCAGTCAACAAAGTGGACTAAAAGTAGAATGTATGTAATTAGGTAAGTCCAAACACTATATCATTAGCAGAAAACAGACACAGCATGGCAAGATGAAAGCCGAAGAAATAAAAAGAACATTACTTTTAATATGACATATGTTTTACACAAGCAATACAGAGCTTTGTTTGCTAAGTTTGCCCTAACTAGTACCTGTACAATGACATGCAAACAAATGTCAAGCTTCTCTGAACAAACTGATTCACTTGACATCAGTTTGCAGAGAACAGATGGAAAAGTCTCATACTTCACCTACATTTGGTTTTCTGTAAGATGAGAAAAAAGGTGAAAAAAACATTAATCCTGCCATCATGACAACTGAATGGTACACTGAATAACTAAAACCCACACAATAAGCTTAGAGAAAGTGACGTCTGTCTGTGGATGTATAAAGGCTTCCCTAAACTGAAGGTAACAAGAGAAAGTGTCCCAAAAGTATGTACGTTTGAGACTAATCTACAACTGCTTACAAAACAACTTATTTTCATGGGATTAAATCAATAAAACCTCAGCAATACACAGGAAAATGAAGTGTGTAAAGTAAAGAATAATGCTTTACAAAGCAATATATATACACTGACAACGGACTGTGTGTTTCACTTACCTGGAATTTTTTTTTAATATGTATTATGATAACTGATTGGATGAGATGTAGCTGTATGTGTTTTGTGTGGATCCTAGTTGCAGCCTGCCCCACAGTTACAGGATGGATATTTTAATGGTTATAGGATAAAGCACTGGGCACAAAATAAACAAATTTAATAAATAAAAAATATGTGTATACATCCTGCTACTTGAAAATTGCATACTTTCATAAAAGTTGTATTACTTTGATACTGTATTCCTAAGCTCAATAGAACTTCAACAAAAAAGGAAATAAATAATAAAAACTCTACTATTATTTTCTGAAACGCCTGCAGCAATGTTTACATGTGCACAGCTTTAAACAACTTAACTGAGTTTGAAAATAGGACGTAGGATTTGGATTCTAATGGCAAATGCTATAATTTATCTGTTTTGTAAACTACTTATTGTGATGAGATTGTAGTTGCAGGAAGCTGAGTCGGGCAGATTCGTGTTGAAGATCAAGTTAAGTATTTTACAGTAAATAGCATAAATACAGTTAACATAAACAGTTGCAATAGTACAAAGCTGAAATTAATAGTAACACCACTGAAACAGAACAGTAAAATCATATGAATTAATAGTGAGCATGGATATTATATAAGTATGGTAAATTTGCTTAAAGTACCTATTTGGGAAATAGCATAAACTTTAGAAATAGGTTAAGAACCATAACAAACGGACTAGAGCACTCAAGTGTTGTCAAGGTTGCAAGCAAAGAGTATGTGCAACGACTGACTAAAACTACACAAGAGTAACACATTATGTAACAAGGCAAATACTAGGGGTGAGTAAATAAACAATGCAATATGTAATAGGGCAACTGTTAGGGTAAGTAAATAAACAATGCAATATGTAACAGCCAAATGCTACGGCAGGTAATATAATATAATAAATATAGCATGTAACAGGGCAAATACTAGGGGTGAGTAAATAAACAGTGCAATATGTAACAGGCAAATGCTAAGACAGGTAAATAACTATAGTATAATATGTAAAAGGGCAAATGCTAGGGCAGGTTAATAAGTATAGTACAATATGTAATACGGCGCATGCTAGGGCAGGTAAATAAGTATAGTACAATATGTAATAGGACGCAAATGCTAGTGCTGGTAAATAAGCATAGTACAACTTGTAACAGGGCAAATACTAGGGTGACTAATAATATGATACAATATATAACCGAGCAAATGTTAGGATGGGTAGATAAACATAATGCAGTATGCAATAGGGCTTACTTTCTACTTAAATCGGAATGAAATAGCACAACAAAATTAAGACTAAGACCTCTATTTAGACAAACATCCTACAACAAATTGTGACCGTATCCTACCAAAATGCATTTATACATAGGATATATGCAGCACAAAAGCAGTAACAAGATTAGGAATAATGGTAAGTTAAAGAAGAATGTCCATTTGACAATTAAAGAAAGTGGGCTAGGGGGCCACTTTCAAACCACTGTACATTTTGTCCTTCCTTAACCAGACATGAAGTTAGTTCCAAAACTGAGGCTCTTAATAACTAAATAAATAACATCTAGAGGTACTAAGTTTGTTCCATGGTCTATTCGCACACTGAGATACAGTTCTTCCAACACCTCCTGAGCACTGTTTGGGGTCTTTGGGGGTTCATTGAATAGTCTATGGCCGCACTGAGAAACGGTTCTTCCAATACCTCCTTAGCATTGATTAGGATGTTCATTAATTGGTCTATGTCCACACTCAGATACAGTTCTTCTAATACCTCCTTAGCATTGATTGGGATGTTCATTCAGTGGTCTATGTCCACACTGAGATACAGTTCTTCCGATACCTCCTTAGCATTGTTTGGGATGTTCATTCAGTGGTCTATGTCCACACTGAGATACAGTTCTTCCAATACCACCTGAGCATTCTTTAGGGTGCTTGTTCAATGGTCCATACCCACACTGAGACACATTTCTTCCAACACCTTCTGAGCATTGTTTAGGGTGTTCATTAATTGGTCTAGGCCACAAAGAGATACAGTTCTTCCAAGATCTCTGGAGCATTGTTTGTGGTGTTTGTTCAATGGTCTATACCCACAGTGAGATACACTTCTTCCAACATCTCCTCAGCATCATTTAGGGTGTTCATTTAATGCTATGCCGGGTGTACTTTTTGCAGGAAGACCTCAGGGACATCCTCACTAGGTGCCTAGATTACTTCAACTGGCTCCTCACAACCCAAAGGACCAGTAGCTCTACTCAACAATCCTTATAGGTTGCCAAACACATCACTCTAAGATAAGATCAGTTATGTGAAGGATGATTTCAGTTATTTTGTGCCTATGATTTCATCCTTGCCATTTCTGACCGAAGCCTGTGACCACTGGGGACTTCTCATTCCATGACTGAGTTACAAAGTGAGGATTTCATTCTTTAACTAAGCTCTTCCTTTACTGCCACAGTCTTGTATAACACCTCTAATTCTCCTGTAACTACTCCAGTCTTCTGGCCAAATTCATTAACCCACACAAGAACCAAAGGTACTTAAACTCGTCCATTTCAGGAAGTTGCTTCCCTCTCAAATGAAGACAGCAGTCCATTCTTTTCTGGGAGAGTGCATTAAACTTTGCTTAGAGGTATTGCTTTTCATCCCCAAAACTTCTCATTCCATGCTAAAATATTCCAGTATGTTTGAGAGATTACACTCACTGCAGAAGACAGCACCATTTGCAAGCAACAGCTGTACAACTTACTTATCCCCAAACTGGAAACTCTCAAAGCCTTGACTGCTACTTAATGGCTTATCTCTGAAAATGCTGAGTGGTAAGTGAGATGAGACATATCACTGAGGTACTCCCCAGTTTTCACTCTGAATGCAGAGAATGAGGACTTGTAAAGGAGCTTTGAGGATAGAAAAGTAGTAATCCTTTAGGAAAATGGAGTGGGATTTGGGATCACATGGATTGTAGAGTCATCTCAGAAATGCTCTTTTGGCCAGTGTAGATCAAGAAAGATTGTATTTTTGGAATGGCCTGACTAAAAGTAGAGAAGGGGTATTTCTATTCTTGAAAAAATGTTATGATACAGTCCCTCAATTAAATATTAAGTTTTGGCTATAACTGCAACTGAGACCCATCTTTAGAGTGAATAGGTTAGGTGCAAATAAAAGGAAAGGCTCTTCTCAGCTGATCAATGTGGGGAGATTAATTGGTGACAGGAAGTATCTAAAGGGCACTATAAAGGTAGTCTTTAACCAGCTGTTGGAGCAGATTGCGCAGTTAGACTCAGTTTCTAGATGGAAATGGTAAAAAGGACTGGAGATCACTCTCACAAAGTAAAAGTAGAATGTCATAACTACCCAGTGGCTAATCTTCCTTACTGGTGGTAGACTTTACACAATACAAATTAGTGCACTAGTGGCAATATTCATAAGTAAACTTAAGGGATATAGGGGTTTGAACATATCAGGGAAATGTTAACATTGTAACTGGCAGAAAGCAGACAATGTGCATATGGCATGGGACTGTCAAGTTTTTCGCCCCGTCTGGGAGACTGCTATGGAAGCAGACATGTTAGCCTTGCAAATGCACTTACCAGGTAGGAACCACTCAGATTACTGCATAATTGGTGTTCTTAATCAGGATATAAGCCTAGCCAGTATTGAAAGACTTTGGCTGTGGTTTGCCAGTAAGTATCTATATGTTTATGAACACATAATATGGTTATATTATTTGAAGAATGATTATTCACATTTGTTTAGAGATCTTTGGAATATTGTCTTGCTTGCATGGCATAATTCTATATAATAATCATTATTGTGTTTATTTGCCCTAATAAAGAAACCAATCCAATCCTACCAGCTGTTCTTGCATTCCTTCCTCAAAGGAAGGATCTACAAGTCTATATCCTAAGATGAGGTTGGTGTTTCTCCACTCCTAATGAGAACTGCCTGGGGAGAGTCTCACGCTCAGACACAAATCATGGAATAGTTTGTCAGAACCTCTCTTAGACCATCTGGAAGTCATTCTTGATAGCTGTGCTAAGCATCTCCTAGACCCAACTCTTCACTTCAGTAACTGTCACATCTGCATAAATTGCCAACTCACATTATTCTAAAAAAACCCTTTGAACTTACCTTTAATTGAAAAACTATTACACTGAGTACATAAACTGATTAAATAGTAAGGAAAACAGTTTTCTTTTTGATCAGTTAAAATAAAAAAAAACATTAAGTAGCAGACATGATTTGTCTAAATAATAATACTGTTAGGGAAAGGGTATCTAGTACTCCAATGTACTATATGCAAAATTAGAAGAAGTAAAAAGTAAGCATTTTGTTAAGACTGTTAATTTGAGCAATAAACAGATTTTTGATGAAGAATGTAAAATGTTAAGAAAAATATTTACTTTTGTGTTCAGTTAGAAGGGCGGATACAATGGACACTGTAGATTTAAAGCTGTTTGTTAGACAAATAATTCTAAGATTACTAGTCAGTAGTGGAGCATTAAATGTTTTAAAAAATAATAATGTTTTAAGGACATGAAGTGTTTTTTGTCCAGTAGTGAATCAACACTGTTGGCTTTTAAAAAGAGTTATGAAAATGAGATTAGAAAAGCAATAAGAATAAGATTTTCAGTTTGAGTGAACATGAAAATATGAAGGAGATTATTAATGATAAATGTTATCAATGCATGAAAGCTGACAGGAGTGCACTTGTACTAATGTGCACTGACTATTATGTAAAAGCAATGAAGTGGCAGTTTGTAAGCCATTGAGAGTTATATCCTCCTCTAATCTCACTTATGAACTAAATTAGTCATCGTTCCCCCTTTTAACATAATGTCTTATCTATGCCATATTTTTTTCCATCAAAAGGTCACATTGCTGACTATATGAAGTGCCTCACCATCCTATAGTTGTCGCCTGAATCAAGTTCACACTGAAAGACCACTCATGCTCTAAAGCAGAAAAGACGCCCTAATCAGAAAGAATTGAAGTATGAGTATCAAAACAAATCCTATAAGTAACTAATATTGTATATGTAGCTACCCATTTATTTAAAACAAATCCTATAAGTAACTAATATTGTATATGTAGCTACCCATTTATTTAAAACAAATCTTATAAGTAACTAATATTGTATATGTAACTACCCATTTATTTAAAACAAATCCTATAAGTAACTAATATTGTATATGTAGCTACCCATTTATTTAAAACAAATCCTATAAGTAACTAATATTGTATATGTAGCTACCCATTTATTTAAAACAAATCCTATAAGTAACTAATATTGTATATGTAGCTACCCATTTATTTAAAACAAATCCTATAAGTAACTAATATTGTATATGTAGCTACCCATTTATTTAAAACAAATACTATAAGTAACTAATATTGTATATGTAGCTACCCATTTATTTAAAACAAATCCTATAAGTAACTAATATTGTATATGTAGCTACCCATTTATTTAAAACAAATCCTATAAGTAACTAATATTGTATATGTAGCTACCCATTTATTTAAAACAAATCCTATAAGTAACTAATATTGTATATGTAACTACCCATTTATTTAAAACAAATCCTATAAGTAACTAATATTGTATATGTAGCTACCCATTTATTTAAAACAAATCCTATAAGTAACATATTGTATGTGTAGCTAACAATTTATTTAAAACAAATCCTATAAGTAACTAATATTGTATATGCAACTACCCATTTATTTTGTACTGTCAGCACTACTGGAGGACTCCAGCCTCAAAGGATGTCCTGCCCTATAATCCTAACTTCAATAAAGTAAAAACAAATCCCTGGCAAAGAGTCAGTACTGAAAACTGTACTAGACCCATAGTGTAATAAAAGATTTTACACCCCTCCCCATTAAGCATAGTACCTCCTGATGTACCAAACTGTAGTATAATCCTTCTTTTTTAATTTCTCCAAATCTTTTGGGTTTCTAATACCATGATAGGAATGGACTCCATTCCTAAGTCAAAGTATGATTAAAGGTCATGAAATTAATATTGTTTCAATCTTTGATGTCAGCCAGAAATGCTCTTTGTAGCATCTATAATGTGCCCAGTAATGACTCCTGAGAATTCGTATGGAGTTGCATGTATTGGTAACATATCTAAGTATGATTTAAGATTCTTTTTTATAAGACCCGTAGCTCTTATTACTATTAGAACTATCTTTGTATCTTTCTTCCACATTGCTCTCATTTCTGGCTGCAAATCCTGATATTTTATGACTTTGTGTCTCTCTGTACGCAAGACACTGTAGTCACTGGGTGTGGTGATTTCAATGATCAATGCTACTTTTGTCTTCTTTTCATGAACCACTATATCCGGTTTTCTAGCATCTATCTTTTGAACTGTTGGTAATGGGTGATCCCATGTGATGTAGACTTCATCATTTTCTATGCTGCTTTGTGGCTCATGTTTCCAGTGTTTTTCAGCCACTTCAATACCATAATGTTTGCACAATCCCCAGTGCAACAGTCTTGCCACATTAATATGCCTTTCACTATACAGTTTTATGCCATTAGTATGTCACAACTAGCAACAAGGTGTGCAACTGTTTCCAATTCTGATTTGCAAAACCTACATTTGTCTGTTTTTCCCACTTGTTCAATGGACTTTGTTAACCAACATGTATGTAGCTCACTATCCTGGGCTGCCAATATAAACCTTTCATCTCTTGGTTTGAATTCACCTGTCCTTAACCATTCCTGTGTTCGTTCCTGATCAACATGAGGTTCTTCCAGAAGTTTTCTATACTTGCAACTATATTTATGCATTTTCCACATTTCTCATCTGGTCCTTCATCTTATATTCTTTCTTACATAGTGTCACATAAGGTGTTTCTGCTCTACCTTAATAACATGACTGCTAGTTATGATAAACTAGTAACCATGACAATGGATTACTAAACTCCTAGTTATGATAACCTGGTAATAGTAAAGTGAGAAGAAAGAATGATAAAGAGCTCCATTTTCTGTGCTTATATAAAGAAACACCTCCATTTTATTGCTGATATATGCCTTGTGTGGAGAGGGGATAAACATATTTTGATTTTTTTAAATTCGTTTTCATTTCTTTGAAGAGTCCACTTTTTATATTTTACCACAAAGAATGTAGAGAAGGTTACACAGTTTTTAGATAGTGAATTATTCAAAGACAAGGTAAAGAAATGGATTAGTATTAGAATTTTTTGAAGAAATGTAACACGTAACATAGGGTAGTGTATTAAAAGTTCCTATGTTTTCCTACAGAAAAGGATATAATATGAAAAGAGCATTGGAAGCAAAATTAAAAAGCAGGAAACTGGTGGCTGGAAAGGTGCTTACACTCTTAACATGCTACTAGAAGATATAGATAGGAATTTGAGCATTAGTGGATTTTATACCTGTAATCATATGGAATACTATACATTTGTAATATGTAATACATGTATAGCTTTTTATGTGCAAAAACTGAGCTATTACTTAGGGTGAGGGATCACCTTTATGCTATAAATACAAAGAAAAATGTTGTGTCTTTCGGCTTATCCCAGTTAGGGGTCGCCACAGCGGAACTCCAGTCCGCTAATGTTTGGTAGTGGATTTTTGCATGCCGAGTTACCAGCCCTGACGCACAACCTTCAACGAAGGCACACCCATTCATGCATGCCTCCACACAGAAGACGCTCTAGCTGAGAATCAAACGCAACAACGTCTTGCTGTGAGGTGACAACGCTACCACAGCACCACTACCGCGGGTCATAAATACAAAGAAAAATCTAATGCATTATTTAAGCATTCAAAGGGAAGCATGGAATAGACATTTTTTTCAGCAGGACAAAATTATATGAGAGAAAATGTGATTAAGAAAATAAGTTAGGTAAGACAGAAGTAAGAATGCTGATAAAACTGTGCCTGGCGTTCCACCTAGTCTTAATAATTAACAAGTATTAGACTTGAGTAGAAAAGTCTCAGGTGTTACAGAAAGGCATTGCAAAATTTTAAGATTTTTAAAGGAGGGTTATGCAAATTCATTATTAGCAAGTAGTTGTTTATTTCATTTTAATATATTTTTAAAGTCAACAGTTCATTGGTTATTTTATGGGTCTATATTAGTTGGTCAAAGAACACCTCTTCATCGACACTTAATCAGCAAAAACCAATCCCACGATTCACACAATTTTTCTAGGGCAATGAAACACTTGCCCCACAGCACAATAAAACCCACAATTCACTAAATCAAACCTACCCTAGTGGGGGGGCTTCTCCCCCACACTCCCCCAACTATATATATATACTAACTCTGAGATTGCAGTAGAGTGGGGAAAAGAACAATGTTCTGTCATTGGCCAACTACTTCATTGCCCTGGGAAAATTCGTGCAAATCACAGAAGTGATTTTCACTGATTAGGTATCGATGAAGAGATGTTCGCTGAAAATATCTTTTAGCAAACTAATACAGACCCAATTTTATTTCATGATTTTATGGTCTTTGTGTTAAAGAATGGAAGTATATTTTCAAGCATTCTGATGAAGTTTAACTTAATGTGTATAGCAAAATCACTAGGTGTTATGCTATTCTGTCACTAAAAGTTGCACTTCTAACAAAGGAGCTTATATATATATATATATATATATATATATATATATATATATATATATATATATATTTTTTTTTTTTTTTTTTATTATTTTTATTATTTAACCGGGAAAGTCCAACTAAGACATTTCACTATATATATATATATATATATATATATATATATATATATATATATATATGTATATATACGGATTCACTTCAGAATCTCAATCAGTAACTCGAGACCATGAAGCCGAAAATCCATAAAGCCGAAACCCCAGAAGCACGAAATTTAAAATCGCGACTTCTATACAAAACATATCGCACACACAGACACAAACATACACCTCCTTATACATACACAAACATGCACACCCCACACCCCCCTACTTAAATATATTAACTCCAAGGACACAGTACACAGACAAACACACAAAAACATCAATACACAAGCTACAGTCCCCTCGCACACACACATCACACTAACAAAACACACACTAAAGCCCCTACCCAAAACTCATAAAATACAAATACTTACCTACATCTCCAACATCAACTCACACACCGCAACACCAGAACTGCTAATTGAAAATCTCCAAACTTTAGGATTTTGAATTACACACTTCTGGGGTTTCGGTATTCTGCACTTTCACCTTTCTGTTCTCGGGCTACTGAAATTCAGGATTTCAGTAGTTCGAGATTCTGAGGGAACCCATAGATATATATATATATATATATATATATATATATATATATATATATATATATATATATATAGGTCTACTGCTCTACATCGAAAATACACTTCTTCGAAATAGAGCAGTAGACCCTACACTTCAGCGAAAGTCCACTTAAATGAAAGTGCACTTTCGCTGAAGTCTAGTTCCCCAAGCTACCCCAAAAAAAAAAAAAACACAAAAATATGTTTTTGCAACCCCCCCAATGTGGGGGGCTGTCCCCCCACACCCCCCTACTTAAATATACCAACTCCGAGATCGCACTACAGTGGGGAAAAGGGAATATTCCATTTCCGCGCTGTAGTGTGACTGCCAAAGTCAATGTTCAAAGTTTCACTACTTTGAACAAGTGGACTCAGTGAAGTGGGATTCGAAGTAGTGAAACTTTGAACATATTGATGGATCCCATACATATATATATATATATATATATATATATATATATATATATAGTTATATATATCTACGTATATATGGTGCAGAAGGCTGTGGGTTCTATTCCCAAATTAAGTATATAAATGGCTGACACTGCACTACAGCACAGGGGGAAGCTATACTCCTGATTGTTTTGTCCTTTGAATGAGACATTAAAAAGAGGTTCCATCTGCCCAAGTTGGTGGTAGCTCAAAGGGATGCAAAAGGTTCAGCTATCAAAAAGCTTAGAAGTCCTATTAATTGTTGCACAATTACACAAATTACTTTATTTAAAATTAATAAATATATTTAGAATGCTAATAAACAAGTCAATTTACCCATTATTGCCACTCATTTTTATTTCCACAGCCATAACCTTATTTTGCTAAGAATTTTAGCCAAATACTAAACCTTATTAAACACTTCCTTCAATCTTGCTTTCCGAATATCCCATGCAATACCAAAATACAGTTATCATGCTTATCAATAACCTTTTTTTTCATTTTATTCCATGAAAGCCAAACAATATCATGGTCATAATAATATATTATCTTTTTATATCACTCAAAACCCATTTTTTTAATAACCATTTTTCATAAGATTTGCACCCTTTAACAGCATAAAAATAAATGTTCTGCAGTTTATATCTCATTACAAAACAAACATTATCTTTGTGACCATACTTTAAACCTCACATTCTCTTTTACTTGCAATGTATTTATTCTTAATAACCATTAAACATCTTGACATTCTACCACCTTTTAAATCTATTTTTCTTTGTTGAATTGCTTCAATAATATTATCTAACCACCTCCCAATGATTAACTCCATACCATCATCTCACATACCCTTACACCACTCTCTTTGTATTACTTTTAATTATTTTATCTTTTCCACGGCCTTTTTTTTCCTTCTGATGCTCCATTATCTTTCCTTTATTAACAACTTATTTTTCTTTCAAATTTCTTTCTTTGCAATTTTTCTCTTCTCTATATTTTGCTTCTAAAATGTTAAACACCAGTTCTCCATTACTTTAAAGCTTTAAATAAACTCAGGAGGTGGCATATACCATTGGATTAATTAAGCCTAAACTACTTTCTTCCTCATTCATATAATAAACCTCCTCTTTTATCTGGGTTTAACCTAGAACCACTAACGCAACAAAACAACTTCTTATAATTATTTTTCTTTACTATCAGGTAATATAAACATGTTAGCTAAATAACCATTTTTACCATAATAACCAAATTTATCAAACACAAGTTTTTCTTATAAAAAGTATTTTGGATTTTCCCAGTTAGGGGTCACCACAGCGGAACTCCAGTCCGCAAATGATTGGCAGTGGATTTTTACGGTGCCGAGTTGCCAGCCCCTCGCCCAACCTTCAAAGAAGGCACACCCATTCATGCACACACCTACCTGCATATCTTTAGATGTCACTTGACCATGGGGAGGACATGCAGACTCCACACAGAAGGCGCTCCAGCCGAGAATCGAACAGGAGAACCTCTTGCTGTGAGGCGACAACGCTAACTGCTGCACCACTGCAGCATATGCACAGCTTTTTCTTATATGATAACCTAAATGCATTCCATACATTTTCAATATCCTTAAATTTAACAAAGAGTGAGAAGGCCGCACAGAAAAACCAAACAGTAAAAACTGAATGAAAACTCCAGCCAAGCTAGAACTTCCACCAAGTGACCTCTCAAACCTGTTGTATCAGCGGAACATAGGACATATACAAATGACCCTTATGAACTTCAGGTGTTTCAGTAATACGGTGATTTTGAATGTCCATGACTTATTTCTTTTTAAGTAATTTCAATGGACAATTTCAGGTCAATAAAGCCAAACTCCACTAGCGGTAGATATGCATAGTTCAGCCTAGTTAGGACCTCATCAGCATAGCACAAGCAGATTATTTCACTAAACATAAGAAACACAGGGCTGCTATACTCAGCTGATGTCCATTATCATTAGGGTGACTGCAAAATACCCCAACTAACAAACTAAAACAAAGAGTGAGAAGGTCACACAAAAAAAAAAAAATCAGTAAAAACTAAATGAAAACTCCAGCCAAGCTAGAACCTCCACTGAGTGACTTCTCAAACCTCTTGTATCAGAGGCACATAAGATATATGCAAATGACCTTTATGAACATCAGGTGTTTCAGCTATATGGTGATTCTAAATGCCCATGATGTATTTTTTTAAGTCGCTTCAATGATCAATTTCAGGCCAATAAGGCAAAACCCCACTAGCTGTGGATATGCGTATTTGGGCCTTGTTATGACCTCATCAGCACAGCACGAGGAAAGTGTTTGACTAAGCATAAGAAACACAGGGCTGTTATACCTAGCTGATTCCCATTACCATTAGGATGATTGCAAAATATCCCAACTAACAAACTAAAACAAAGAGTGAGAAAGTCACACAGAAAAAGCAAACAGTAAAAACTAAATGAAAACTCCAGCCAAGCTAGAACTTCCACTGTGTAACCTCTCAAATCTCTTGCAATATCCCATAGACCTCTAATACAAATTATCCTTATGAACATTAGGTGATTCAGCTATATGGCAAATCTGAATGCCCATGTCATACTTCTTTTTAAGTCATTTTAATGGACAATTACAGACCAATAAAACCATCCTCCACTAGCTGTGGAAATCCATACTTCAGCATTATTACAACATCATCAGCAAAGCATAAGCAGAATACTTGACTAAACATAAGAAACACAGGACTGTTATACCCAGCTGATGTTCATTACCATTAGGGTGACTGCAAAAATATCCCAACTAACAAACTAAAACAAAGAGTGAGAAGGTCACACAGAAATACTAATCAGTAAAAACTAAATGAAATCTCCAGCCAAGCTAGAGCTTCCACTGAGTGACCTCTCAAACCTCTTGTATCAGAGACACATGGGATACATGCAAATGACCCTTATAAACATCAGGTGTTTCAGCTATATGATAATTCTGAATGTCCATGACTTATTTCTTTTTAAATCATTTCAATGGACAATTTCAGACCAATAAAGCCAAACCCCACTAGCTGTGGATATGCATATTTCAAACTTGTTATGACCTCATCAGCCCAGCACAAGCAGAGTGTTTGACTAAGCATAAGAAACACAGGGCTGTGGTGATGAGGTCATAACAAGGCCAAAATATACATATCCACAGCTAGTAGGGTTTGGCTTTATTGGCCTGAAATAGTCCATTGAAACAATTTAAAAAGAAATAAGTCATGGAAATTCAGAATCACCATATAGCTGAAATACCTGATGTTCATAAGGGTAATTTGCATATATCTTATGTGCCCCTGATACAAGAGGTTTGAGAAGTCATTCAGTGGAGGTTCTAGCTTGGCTGGAGTTTTCATTTAGTTTTTACTGATTGTTTTTTCTGTGTGACCTTCTCACTCTTTGTTTTAGTTAGTTAGTTGGGATAATTTGCAGTCACCCTAACATTTAGTTTGTTAGTTGGGATAATTTGCAGTCACCCTAACAGTAATGGACATCAACTGGGTATAACAGCCCTGCGTTTCTTATGTGTAGTCAAAAACTGTGCTGTGCTGATGAGGTTATAACAAGGTTAAAATATGAATATCCATAGCTATGGGGCTTGGTTTTATTGGCCTGAAGTTGTCCATTGAAACAATTTAAAAAAAAAAAAGTCACGGGTATTCAGATTTACCATATAGCTGAAATATCTGAGGTTCATAAGAGTCATTTGCATATATCGCCTGTGCCTCTGATACAAGAGGTTTGAGAGGTAACTCAGTGGAAGTTCTAGCCTGGCATGAGTTTTCATTTAGTATTTACTGAATATCTTTCATTTTAAGAATTAAATTATTCCATTGTTTCCCACTACTTCTTTATTCTCAAATTTTATTCTTAAAAACTCACATCATCTTTATAAAAAAGGAATTCTACCTATATTTCATTATTTTCCTTTAACCCCAACTCTTTTCTTTATTTAACTCTAAACCAACATCACCTAACCATCTCATATGACATCTCAGCAGCTTTTCTATCTATAATTTACTCTTATCTACAAGTATAAAGTCATCTTCATAAGATATAAAACTTGGAAGACCCACATAACTCCTAACAAAACACTGACCACCCTTCATCTCTTTTAACACCTTTGATCCTACTGCATTTTATAACCTATGGAAATAATATCCAATTCAAAGGACACCCTTGTTTAACCTGTCTTTTCAGAAAAAAATCTCTCAGAGCTAAAGTATCCATTAATCAAGAGCCTCACTTTATTATACCTACACATAGACATTAATAAATATAGTATTTTGCCTTTTAATCCATATTGCTTCAAAGACGTCCATAAACACTTATGTTTAATACAATCAAAGGATTTCTCATATCCCCTGCAATCAATTCCACATAATTGTCATCAGACAGAACATCATATATAATTTCCCTTATTAAAACTACTAAATCTTGACTATACCTTAATTTCACACCATAAATACCATCCGCCAAAACATCCTGCAAAATGTCATTATACCTCATGTGCAGAATTTTCATAAAAAACTCATAGTCCATATTATTTAAAATTATAGACCTCTAATTCTCAATCTGACACCTTTCCCCTTTTTCAAAGTAAATGTTATAGTTCTGTCACAAAATTCTTTTTAACTGCTCCATTCTCTAACCATTCATTATAGACTTTTAAAAGTAACTCTTTCTCATCCACTTTCATAGACATTTACAAGCCATAGCCCATATAATCTATACCAGACACAGACACCTTCCTTACTTTACCTAAAACCATATCTGAGTCTAAGAAACTAATACATTTCTCTAAATCTCTTAGTCCTTTATCAGAAAACGTTTTCGCCTTTCTATCAAACATCCTTCACATCACCTGTTTTCTCATATATATCCCTCACAAAACTGTCTCCAATATCCATAATCTCTTCCTGTTTATTCTTAATGATGCCATATTTATTCTTGATTTCCCTGATAATACGCATTCCATTCTTAACAATATTAGTCCAAAAAGGAGATGCGTCTCCTTTCTTCATTTCAATGTCTTTGCCTGTACAACATCTCACATTTCTTTTTGTTGTCATTAAAAATTATTTTTCTTTAATAAAATAACCTTTCCTGTTTTTCCATTAAACTGTTCACCATCTCTTTATATGTCATATTATAACATTTTTATCAATTTATATTATTTTTTAAAATACTAGCCGCCATTCAATCCAAGAAGTAAAAAACTCCTTCAATGAATAATGCTCTTCCCATAGCTGATCTATTTTCTTTTGGAAATTTTGCTGAGTCACAAAACGTAAATGTAACATCTTCACTCATTTCCCTTCCATTATAAAACCAATATTTTTACCACACTCCATAAAAAAAACTCTGCTATCTAAAATCCATTCATTATAACACCTCCATTCATTTCAGAAACATTTTCTTTTAAGATAAAACAATCAGTTTTGGTTCTATTTCCTTTCTTATATGGCTCTGCACTTTTAGATCATGCATTTAACTTGCCTTACTTCATGATGTCTCTTAACTTCAAAAAATCTCCCCAGCCTTTCTCTAATCTTCACCAAAGCTACAGTTCAAACCCACATAAAATAATTCTATTATTAACCATTAAATATGGGTTCAACCTTTCAAATCATCTCTTTTTTTCATTCCTGTCTGTGCATACACCTCACTCAATCTATATATCTCACAACCCTGCCTTATATCATCTCCTTTCTCCCCACTCTAATTATATATATATTCTTGTCACATTCATCAATAAAGTGCTTTTCATCTCCATAAAAATAAAAACATTTTGATTGGCCTATATACCTTGATGTCGGTCTGTTCTGATTTACAAAATGACTGTAGGAAATTTGAAAGAATCATTTCCAGCTTTTAACCAAACATCCACGTCTTCCCACTCATTCCACAAACCCCTTTCAACTTTACATTTAGCACAGAATGATATGTGTTTAATGACAGTGTTTGACTTACAGTCCTTTTATTTCATCAGTACTAATTGCACCGTTACTTTTGTCTTTAATCTATTCCCTCTTCCTGAACACGTGAAGTAATTCCAAGGAAAAGCATTATTTTTAATTAAAAAAAAAAACAATTAAAATTTGTCTATCAGTGTTTCAGATTCAAATGTCATATTATAGAACTGTTGTTCTTCCCCTAGATGAATAAATGATCTGATATATTTTTACTTAAAACCCCAATGGCAAAATAAGTTTGTCCTTCACATTGCATCTATCAATCACAACTTCATTTTTACTATGAATTCTTCATCTAAAGAAATATAATCATATATATATACATGCATATATGTGTGCGTTTGTGTTTAAGAATGTGTGTGCTTCTGTATGCATGTATAAATACACACACACACACACACACACACACACACACACACACACACACACACACACACACACACACACACACACACACACTCACAGCTTCATTCATAAACATTTGCACGAGGTTCTCACTAACAGTGAAACATTAAAAATTCTGTGTTTATCAGGACTTTAGTTAAAAGGTAATCCTTTGCTATCTGTGTGATCTGATAGTGTTTCTGTGCAGATGGTGATTTTTATTTTCTTCCCACTTAATGACAGTTACCTAATGCATTTTGCTGTAAAATTCCTTACATTAATTGTTACATTTATTTACAGTACAGTCCTGATCTTTCATTCTTCATGAGGCCTAAAGCCTATGCTGTGTGCATGTCTGCAATGATTGTTTACAACTCAGCCTGACTGATGGCCACATCATTGGACTCTCATGGTTATTGTACACTTATACTTACTGCCTTCACCCACAGGCCAAGTCACCATAACACAGCAAATCAATGGTCAGCTTGTGCTTCCCTTTGCTGGGCAGATAAGTTCCCTTTCTGGATTTTCTTAATTTTGTTGATATTTTATTAATTTCCTCTTCAGGAAAGTTATTTTAAAAATTGGAGTGTTTCTATGGATTGTGTCCAGACTGTAACATGCATTAAAATAGAATACTCATTTTTTCTGTCATTTTAAACTTGTGTAAACACGTTTTTCATGGATATTTTTTTTTTTTTACTTTTTTGTGGCTAGCATGCTGTTTTAAATTACTTTTTACTGTATTTTTCTGTGGACGCTCTAGGGACCTAAACCTTGTCACCACAATAAACAGAACATGCCGGAGGGATTTATTCCTGTTCCAGAGACTTTCCATACTCTGGAATAAACTACCTATCTATATCAAACAAAGCTCCTCATTAGCACTCTTCAAGAAAAATCTTGATGATTGGATGGGAAATAGGAAATTCACCCCGAGGATCACCTCTGTGGCTCTGCTCGACAGTGGCACAGGCAAATAATTTTCTTGGGTGGCAAAAACCAGGGTACCTTTTTGGCTGGGCATGTATAGGCCCGAGGGCCGATAGCCTAGTACCTACCTATGAACCTATGAACCTATGGTAATGTTAACTGGCAATTGCTACTCATATTCCCAGGGAAAGAGGCTGAGCTGACAAGTTTTGGTGCAAATCTCTACAGAACTTTCCTGTCAGCAGAGACAGGGAGGCTGAGCTCTGAAAGGACAATGCTAGGAGCAACAGAAAAATAAATTTCCATATACCAGCCTAAAAAACACACCATAAAACAAGTGGAGGGGAAGCAGCTATTGCAGCAGTGATCATTCAAACATCTACTATCATCGTAAGTTTTACTTACACATCCGTACTATGTTTATAATATCGATCACTGCTGCAGTAGCCTTAGCTATATGGGTACATTACTTTAGCCAACTACATTTGGGAGGTAGAAGAAGAAGGGTTCCAGAGCCCATGAAGAATGGCCCTAGCAAAGTTTGTTCTGGACCTAGAGAAGGAATCATAGTGCTCTGTAAACTTATGTACAAAGGGCCAAGTAGCAGCATTTAGTATATTTCTAGAATCCAACCCTTTCCAAAATGCCACAGATGAAGCCAAGGTCCTGGTAGAGTGGGCCTTGACCCTGCCTGAAATAGTTTTGTTATGGTGAGTATAACAAAAGGTAATAGACTTAAACAGCCATTTGGAAATGGTGTGTTTTGACACAGTTTGTCCCTCCCTTCTGTTTACCTTCACTAGAAATGAATAATTGATCTAAAGATCTGAACGATTTAGTTCTGTCAAGCTAGTAGCTGAGTTGTCTGAGACATTCAATGTACAGAGTATCCTTTCTCCCCCATTGTTAAGTTCAGGAAACAAAATGGGAAGATGGATAGTTTGGCTTAAAGGAAACTTAGATACCACTTCAGGCATAAAAGGATTAGTTCTCAAAGAAACCCTGTTTACTCTATGGAAAATATGACAGAGTTGACTCATCATAACAGCTTGCAACTCAGCTTACCCTTCTTCCTGAGATCAGAGCAATCAGTAAAACTGTTTTCCATGTTAAGAACCTCAAGTCAGCTAGATTAGGTGATTGAAATACAGCAAGTGTTAGTTTCTCTACCACAAAAGGAAGATCCCAAGGAGGGGCCACTGGTTTTCTTGGAGACTTCTTATGCAAAACCCATTTCAAGAACATTTTGGCATGTGACTGCATTGAAAGAGGAAGATCCATGGGCAGACATGTTGAAATGGCCGATAAATGAACCTTGATAGAGGAATAAAAAAGGTCATAGGATAGTAATTCAAACAAATATTGTAGAACCAGATAACAACAAGCCCTGAATTGGTGCTTGTTATGCTGTTGGACCCAACTATAAAATCTTTTCTATTTACTAATATATGATTTTCTAGTAGCAGGCTTTTTTGCCTCCATTAATACCTGCGTCATGTCATCAGTAAACAGCTGACTAAAAGGAATTAAGACCCTATCATCTTGGCAGTCTGTTGAAGTTGATTGATGTTGATACAGAATGTGAGGAGGCTTGTGGTAACTGCTATTGACCATTTCCAAAAGAAGGGAGAGCCATGGTTGCTGAGTCCAAAAGGGAGTCACCACAATGAACTTCGGGGGGGGGGGGGTTCCTTCTGAATCTTCAGAAGTACCCTGGATATTAATGGAATGGATGGGAAAACATACAGGAACATTCCTGTCCAAGGAAAAGAAAAGGCATCTGTCTTCCAAGCCTTCTTGCATGGAGCCCTGGTACAGAAACGTTCCCATTGATTATTCAGAGAGGAGGCAATGAGGTCTACTTGAAGAACTCCCCAGAGAAGGATCAAACCTTGGAAGATCCCCTGATCTAGTTTCCATTTGTGAGAGTCTGCCCTGATCCTGCTCAGCTTGTCTGTCACACAATTTCACCCAGATGGAATGTAGTTTGCCTGTAGAGTGAGATTGTGCTGTGAATTCCATGTTTATAGGGTCATAGGAGGTTACTAGGCTAGTGGCTCTAGAGCCTTTACAAGCCTAGCCATGTTAATCCCAGCTATCCCCATTTGTTGTTTTTTCAGTAGTTAAGAATCAATTTATGAGCAGAGTGGGTCTGTGATCCACACCAGCTACCCCTGTCCATGAGGGACAAGGATGTAACCCCAGAGGTGAATCTGCAGTCTCCCATCCAGTTATCTAGGTTGCATTTGAATAGGGTCAGTGAGGAGCTCTGTTTTACGTAAATAGGGAATCTATTCCAGAGAAACAGCACTCTCTGGGAGACATATCTGTCTCTGCAGCATGACCTGTTAATGTCACAAGCTAGGTTGAGATCTCTATAGCGAGTGACTTGAGCCATTTGACTTGTGGATGTGCAGCATTTCCTTTAGGGCTAGGTTGGAGATTGCCCTATAGGCCAGACACAAGTCACCTCTCAGCAGCCTATAAGATACAGAAAGGGGTTTCAGCCTGTCCACATAGGTCATGGTTTGGAGTCCCTGTATTTTCATAGTGAGAAAACTCTGAGGTCTCTCCAGCTGCTGCAGGTGTCTGATGAGATACATGCAAAAGGGTGCATTATACTCTATTAGTGGTCTGATGAGAGTTGCGTACAGTGGAGTTACAACATTCCTTGTCCTGGATGCTATGCCCTTACTTATGAGGTGTGCTACATAGAAGGTTTTACTTACCACTATGAAAACATGTGGTCAAAGTTTCGATTGTTATCATCCTGTGTCCCCAAGTCTTGCACCACTGGTTTGGAACTCAAGGAGGTGCTGTCAATATTGTAATTTGTTAGGAATTCTATTTTGCCAAAGGGAATAATAATGCATTTTTTTGCATTTAGTTTTAGACCATGGTTTTGGCACCAATCATCTGTTTGTGTTAGCCCTTCTTGTAATATGATCATATCATTGGTGGACTCAATGACTGCTCCCTGTTTACAATAATCAGTAAACTTGGTGAGCCAAAGGCCATCTGCATTTGTTCCGGACTTCTGAGAAATAGATGCCAAACAATAAGCAGCTCAGCACAGATGCCTGTCGTATTCCACTGGTGATGGGTCTGCTGGTGAAGGTAGAGTCACCAGTTTTGACAGAGTGTGTTCTGTCAGTGAGTCAGATGGCTACCCATCTTGTAACATAATGGTTAATCCCTATTTTTTTTAATTTCTCCAAATCTTTTGGGTTTCTAATACCATGACGGGAATAGTCCCCATTCCTAAGTTAAAGTCTGATTAAAATTCATGAAATTAGTATTGCTTCAGTCTTTGATGTCAGCCAGAAGTGCTCTTCGCAGCATCCGCAATGTGCCCAGTAATGACTCCTTCTGCAGTTTGCATGAAGTTACATGTATTGGTAAGATATCTAAATATGATTGTAGATTCTTTTTTGTAAGACCCATTGCTCCCACTACTACTGGAACTGTCTCTGTATCTTTCTTTCACATTGCTCTTATTACGGACTGCAAATCCTAATATTTTATGACTTTGTGTCTCTCTGTACGTAAGACACTGTAGTCACTGGGTGTAGCAATTTCAGTGATTAGTGCTACTTTTGTCTTCTTTTCATGGACCACTATATCTGTTTTTCTTCCATCTATCTTTTGAACTGTTGGCAATGGGTGATCCCATGGGATGTAGACTTCAGCATTTTCTATGATGTTTTGCAGCTCGTGTCCCAATGTTTTTCAGCTACTTCAGTATTATAAGGTTTGCATTATTCCCAGTGCAACAGTCTTGCCACATTATTATGCCTTTCAGTATACAATCCTTCTGCCATACGTATGTCACAACCAGCAAAGAGGTGTGTGACTGTTTCCAATTCTCCGTTTCTGGGGAAGTTTCTCAATGATGCCAAAGTGAAGAATTGTGTCAAAAGCCAAGTGAACATGGATAGTCTGCAAAGGGGGGTATGACCTGATTCCTCCTTGCATGTTGATGTACCACATGAATGTGGTATTGTCTGTAAGCACTTGAGGAGGTCTCAGGGCCAAAAGACAGTTCAGAAAATAGAGTGCATTGATCAGGGCAAGCACCTCCTTGATATTTATGTGCTTGCATCTGTCCTTGATGTCTCACACCCCCTGCACTTTTATCCATCCTGAAACTGCTTCCCAAGAAATGTCCAAAGCATCTGTGGTGACTGACTGTTTGGGAGCAAGGAGGGAGAAGTGGAGACCTGGATTTAAGGATATATGTTGTTTCCAACAGAAGATTTCACTTCTGGCAAACCCCAGCACTGGGATTTGAAAAGATGGGACTAAAGAGATTTCAGATACCACTGTATCCTTCTCATGTGGATTCCTGCTATGGGTATCATGAGAAACACACATGACATGAGACCCAAAATTGTGAGGTATTCCCTCTCAGTGACTGAAGTCTGAGTGGGAAACCTTAGAAACAGATCCAGATAAAGGTATATTTTTTCTGTAGAAGAAAGGCTTTTTGAACTGAGGTGTGTAGCTGACATCCCAGGAGCATAACCATGTGTTAGTGAGTCAAGAAAGACTTTTAAATGTTCTCTTGCAATCCCAGTTTATGTAAGTAATCTCACCAAAAGAGAGAGATCTCTGACAGTTTGAAAAAGACTCTTCAAAAATAAGGAAGTCATCTAAATATGGAAAAAATGTGGATACCCTGTAGCCTGCAATGAAATATAACTGGAGCTAGGCAATTTGTGAGCATTCTTGGTTCAGTGGATAATCCAAAAGGTAAGGCAAAGAGCGATAATTTAATCCAGACATGCAAAACCTTAAGAAACGTCACCCCCTAAAGGACCCATATCTATACAGGAAGAATGCAAAGTTCCTGTAATCACATCTATGCAGGTAAAAACTGCACTCTCTCACTATCTAAAACCAAAAACACAACATCCATGGGACCGGACAACATTCCAGGCTGCGTTTTACATGAATTTCAGAACGAACTGGCTCCCCACCTAAGCACCATGTTCAATCATAGTCTCACGTCAGGCTTCATGCCCACTGAATGGTGCACAGCAAAAGTTATCCCACTCCACAAAGGGGGAGCCACCACTGATCCTGGGAACTATCACCCTATTAGCCTGATGACCCGGTCTGCAAGGCCATGGAATGTATCATCATGAAACTCATAAACATAGACATTGGTAACCTCCAAACTCTGGACCCCACCCAGTTCGGGTTTGTGAAAGGCAGATCATGCCTTCTGGACCTGATCAACTTCTTTGAGGCAGTCACCAAAGCCGTAGACGAGGGTAAAGTGGTTCACCCAGCCTATCTTGACCTCGCCAAGGCTTTCGACACCATCTCCCATTCTGGAATTATAGCTAAACTCACTAAACTTGGTATAAATCCCTACGTCACAAGATGGGTTGCCAACTGGCTCACTGACAGAACCCACAATGTAAAAGTTGCAGACTCCAAATCTGACTTCAAACCAGTGACAAGTGGAGTACCACAGGGTTCAGTCCTGGGACCTCTCCTGTTTGGTATTTACTTCTCTGAAGTACAGGCTAACGCAGAAGGCCTCTGGCTAATGAAGTTCGCAGATGACTGCAAACTAGGAGCCATAGGTGAGTCCCCAAATGATGTGGACATCCTATAGAAGGACCTCACTGAGACAGATGATTGGTGTCAGAGGCATGGCCTCAAGCTCAATGCCAAAAAGTGCATTGTCATCCCCTTTGGTAAAACCTCTGTACCCATGAACTACCACATAAACGGCAGTCTACCTAATGCCGAATGTGTGATAAGAGACTTTGGGACCTAGGTGAACAGTAGTATCTCCTTTGATAATCACATTGCCACAGTAGTCAGGAAATCCTTCTATGTGGCACACCTCATCAAAAAAGGGTTCTCATCCAGGAAAAAAGAGGTCATTGTTCCCCTCTACTTGGCACTCATTAGACACATTATAGAGTACAATGTCCCCTTTTGGAATGTACCTCAAAAGACATCTGCAGCAGCTGGAAAGGCCACAGAAGTACCTCACAAAGAGGATTACTGGCCTCAAACAGAGGCCCTACACTGACCATCTCAAAAAACTCCAACTTTACTCTGTAGCATATCACCTACTCCGAGGAGATCTCTGCCTAACATATAAAGCTATGTTAAACCCAGAGCTGTTGGATATGCTACACCTAAATAAATCCCAATCCCTCTGAGCTACATCCTCTAGGGACCGAAACCTTGTCACCACAATAAACATGACATGCTGGAGGGATAGATTCCTGTCCCAGAGACTTCCTATACTCTGGAACAAGCTACCCATCTATGTCAAGCAAAGTTCCTCATTAGAACTCTTCAAGAAAAATCTTGATGAGTGGATGGAAAATAGGAAATACACCCCGGGGATCACTTCTGTGGCTCTGCTCGACAGGGGCACAGGAAATTAACTTTCTTGGGTGGCGTAAGCCAGGGAACCTTGTTGGCCAGGCTTACTTAGGTCCTTGGGCCGATAGCCTAGTACCTACCTATGAACCTATGAATAGGGATGTGATAATAACTATCTTTTAATTCTAGTGTTGTCAGGAAACTTGAAAGAGGAAGAAGAGGCAACACTTTCTGAACTGACATCATTTTGAATTTGGACACTATCACAAACAGGTTTAGGAAAGAAAGATCCAAAATTAGTCCCCGATAATTTTCTTTCTTTCTTTCTTTGGCACTAGGAACATCCTTGAATAAGCACCCTTCTCCACCTGGGTAGAATGAACTGGTTCTATCACTCCTAGAGACAGCATGTAAAGAAGAAGAGATGGAAACAAAAGGTATATGTACTATACATGAGAATACTCCATATCCTAACTGTGACATTAAAATAATATCAACAGTAGAAAAACTATTTCTATCAATCTCGCTTTACTAACCGAACATACTCATCAAAACTCCAGCGTAATAAACACACATTCTGTACAAAAGTACCTGATCTTGACAATGGCGGTAATTAAAAAAGCCATTTATTGCTAGTAATAATACTCCTAGTACTAAGAATCTTCATAAAATGGAAAACTTCACTAAAGTTAGCCTATTCATGCACAGGATATGCTTCAACAAATAACAATAACCGAAAATAATCTTAACATCACAGTTAATGCTCAATTATATAACAATTGCATCTAGCAACATGACAAAACTAATACATTTAAATCAGATCTCAACTCACTGCACGTTGACTGTAGCATATGTCAGTGAACTAATATATCAATAACCAAGAACACTTCTAAGCTGTCAACATTACAAAGTGAAACCAGTAAAATTTACCTTTTGACTTCAGTGTCATTCCTTTGAATGCTCTAAATAAAAACTGACACCAAATGCTTTCTTTCACTTGAAGGCCTAACAAATTTGCTAGTAGAGGCAATCAAATAATTGGAGTAGGTGTGACTTATGAAGCTGTCTTTAATCAATCAAGGAAATTCTCAGTACCGAGGAACAGTTCGATTCTACGTCATAACTGGTTACGGAGAGAAGTTAATACATAAAATGTTCAGCTGTCCTTCTATAGCCCGTTTACTTTTGTTCACTGAATTAAGAACAATCCAGAAGCAAACAGTAAATGTCTTCTATAAAAACTGGATCCTACTCTTAATTTTCTTAATAACTACTTGCTCAATTTTTGTATGGATGCTACAGCAATCAATTCAAAGACAGAAAATAAATACAAAATAAAAAGTAGATAATTGTGTGGCTTGAGGGTGAATGCAACTATTACTCAAAGGTATAAACTATAAAAACATGGACAGTACTTTAGAAAGGAATGAATACATACATTTATAACATAATATGCAAAATAATAACTGTTTACTGAAGGGGCATTCAAACTAATTTCTATTTTCGGTGTCTATCTGCTGAGAGACATACAGGTAAGAATGCAAAAGTTCATACTTACAGCTTCAAAACCCTTTTTATATATGGCCAGCTTCTTCTGACTGAAGATACAGTATTTTGCCAAAAAGTCAACTGAAAGAGAAAACAAAAATCATCATTAAGAAGTGTCCTCCTTCCCTGAGACAGGCACTATGTCCTGGAAATAAATACATACATGTATATTTTTTTCATTTTGAAGGCTACTTTATTTCTTTTGGGATAAATATTTACACACCCTTATGTCTTATTTTTATGAAACTGCAGTTATATCTCTGAATTTTATAATACTTTAAAAGCATCTGTTTTCTTGTCAGACAATTATCGTCTCCTTTATAAGTGTAATATTTAGATTGCTGATCTTCTGCCGGTGCTTAAATCCATATGTAATGTTTTGCAATATAGGTGGATTGTTTTATAACATTTTAGAGAGTGAAAATATTTACCTTAGAAGGAATATTAGCATATTTTTCAAATAAAGGAAATTTCTGACGATAATCATGCCTGAGTAACCCACTTTTGAAAGGTTACCAGAAAAAATAAATTCCTTTATGGAATCTCTCCTACCACTCAGTTGTTTTCAATATATACAAACTGCAAAAGCATTTCTTAGCTACGTGCTCAAAAAAAAATTCAAAGATGTTATTTTTACATATTTTATTCTCTAGATCTGCGTCTTCTCTCCTCCAAGTAAACAAATTAGAGGATTGCTAACTATACTTAACAAGCTTTGTCTGAGAAAAAAAATGCTGGTTGTAAAAGTAACCTTAATTCAAACTGAAGCAAAGTACTTCAATCAGAATCATATCATACATGGAGAGTTGTAAAACCCTAACAATGAAAAGCCAAACATCAAAACTAAAAGGTAAATATAAAAAGTCTGCACAACACCATCATTGTGGAAAATGCTTGATCAGGTGAAAGAGTGCATCCAAAGTATTGCATGCAGTAAATAAGTAAGTCTTGCCATGCACTAAATAAATATATAAATACAAGACAATGCAGAAAGGTAAGTGCTACACTAAAGTAACTTCATACACTACAGAAGGAAAGAAATAATGTGCAACTGCAATTATATAGTCAAATAGTATTGGACCTCATGTAAATAAATATTGAAAAAACACTTTGTGATGAGCAGGCTCAAACCTGTAATAGTACCATTCTAAGGTACCACTGTGCCCCACTACTCCAGCAAGAAACCTATGGAGGACTGCTGCATTTACGTACTTCAGCCTTTGTGCTGATCGCACTGTCAAGTACAACTCTGTAGCCAGAATTCATTAGGGTATAGTGATGTGTACACCTCCATGTACACATCATGCTACCTTTTCCTGCTTCACCAGCCATCCTAAGATGGTGTAGCTCAGTGCTATTGCATGAAGATGTGCATCACTGCATAGGACTGACCCACAGCCATGCCAAATGCTAATGAGGCATTCTGCTGGAAAGGCATATACTATTTAGCCATATGCTCTCTCTTCCCCGAACTGCATCCAATAAGGTATCTATGCACTGAGTGATTCAAGAAAGTGTTAGGCTGTGTAAATTAGCATGACTGTCCACACCACATTGCAGTATTGAATATGCCCAAAAGGCCATGTTCAAATACCTGCGTCGACTGTGGTATGATGATCAGGGGTGAGGGGACACACTAGACACCAGCGATTACTAGTAAGAGTAAGTGACATAACAGCACTGATGGCAGTACAGAGATTGGGTTAGGAGAACCATTAGGCACTGGAGATAGCACTTACTTAGGTGCTTTAATAGCAGTAACAGCAGTATGGAAATCAGGGAGTGAGGGGAAGACTGGAGACCAGGGACAACTATTAATAGTAAGTACTGCACTGGCACTGACAGCAGAATGGGAATAAGGAGATGGGGGGTAGCAACAGACTCTGGGGATAACACTTATTAAGTGCCTTTATGGCACTGACAGCAGTACATGGATTGGGGAGTTGGGATGAAACACTAGACACTAGGGACACAATTTCCTTAAGTGCCATATTAGCACTGACAACAGTACGGGGATCGGTGGTGGAGGGATTCACTATCCACCAGGGCAGTGCCATAATGATACCTGAAGTATTATAGTGACTGGGGGGGCATACCAGTCACCAGGGCATACTAAATACATGCTGTACAATTACAATGGTTGGGGGAACCATGGGAGGGCAGACAGGAGAGGGAAATGTACAGGGACTGTACTATGTGTGTGCATGTGTGCGTGTTCATGTGTGTCTACATGTGTATGGGGAATGCCACTGCCTACACAAGCACCAGGTTACAACCAGGCATCTGGATCAGCAAAGATCTGCACATCATGATACTAAATGTGATTCAGAGACTTGCAAATTAGCCAATACTGAGGTCTTACCTCATTGTGGCTAACAAGTCTTTGAACTGTACATTATGGGAGTAGGACCTTTTATGCACGAGCTGTATGGTTCATGCCAGGCAATTTAATGAATTACAGGGCATATTTTTATCCTTTACTTTTGATGTTCTGCTTTTCATTATTGGAGAGAGCTGCTGATGTTAACATTCAACTCCCCCTGTATGATTACATGCCGATCAAAGTAGTCTTGACCATAAGGAGTTTAGTCACTGGTACACTACTGTATCAGAAAGGATAGAATTGTGGATGTGGCCTTTAACTAATGCACAGAGTGCCATGGATGCTCAGGTTAACGTGTCCAATAGTTGTCATACCACTGCATGTTGGAGGAAGGTAAAAATAGAGTCCAAGAAAGGGAATGGAATGTTAGAAGTGTGGGTTATGCTGTGCTTGTCTAGGTGGCCAAGGCTGAATTAAAAGACTTGAAGTAAACCGAGGGAATTAAAATAGCTATGGGAATGGGTCAAAGATGGTGTGCTCTGAGCTATGGACAATGCGTATGCGGAAAAGGCAATAAAGGAAAATGAGAAAAAGACATTAGCAAATATGTTAAAATGGAGGATCTACAGGAGGTTGAAAGATGAGGCTGGCAAGAAAGAGAAGGCCCAGTGTAAGAAGGATAGCAAAAGAGTACAGATAACAAGGGCCATAGAGGTTGAACTTAAATGTTATTTACCAGAAGGGATCAAGACGTGCCAGTACTTTTAGGTACATTGTAGAAAACAGGCAAAAGGGAAACAATCTGTCCAGGCTGATCAAAGAAGGCAGTGGGATCAAAGAACTGTGAGAATTTGTGATGAATACCTTAGTTTTCACACATTAATATCTACCCAACTGCCTGTATTCTAGTTCCTCTCTCCCCCATCCCACCCATTCCTCCTTTTTCTCTACACTCTATATTTTATTACCTCTGCCTCCCACTCACACTTTTTGACTTTTTCTTCATTACTTACTCCTTACTATCCTCTTGTTTAGTCCTCCTTTACCAGTCCTGGATGTTTTGACAACTCTATATTACCCTGCCATCATATGATCATTTCATTGTATGTATACATAAAGTAAATCCTTGTATTATCATTCTACATGTATACATTGTAAATATTATTGTCTATTCTCCAAATTTTGTTAGGGCTCAACTTTATTTGTAACCTTCAGTAAGCTGTTTTTTTTCTTTGATATCATCTATCTATGTATGTTTTTGAATGATTTTAAACAGAACCAAGAAAGAAATTACTTTGTAAGTGCAGTCAAACAGATGTTCACACCAACATATTTATCAGGCTCTGATGAAGTCTATATAATTTTGTAGACAAAAGTGCTAATCCTTTTCAGTAAACACATTTATTTAAATACATTGGTGTGGACATCTGTTTAGGGCGGCCACGGTGGTGCAGTGGTTAGCATTGCCGCCTCACAGCAAGAGGTTCTCCGGTTCGATCCTCGGCTGGGGTGCCTTCTGTGCGGAGTCTGCATGTCCTCCCTGTGGTCGCGTGGGTTTCCTCCGGGTGCTCCGGTTTCCTCCCACATCCCAAAGACATGCTGCAGGTGGATTGGACACTCTAAATTGGCCCTAGGTGTGCGTGTGAGTGTGCCTTCTGTGGAAGGTTGGGCGCCGGGCTGGCAACTCGACACCGTAAAACTCCACTGCCATTCAATGTGCGGACAAGGTGATCCGCTGTGGCGACCCCTAACCGGGAAAAAGCCGAAAGAAGAAGAAGGTGTGGACATCTGTTTGACTGTGTTTACAAAACAGTTTATTTCTTGGTTTTTGGTTTTTACTGCTTCTGGTTGTTTTTTCCTTGGTTATAAATAATTTTACATATGTGGAGCTTTTCTCCCCAGGTCTCTGCTGAAAAGGTACTTTGAGCCCAGTAAGACTTCCTCAGTAAGCAAATAAATAAACACATACACAAATGAATAAATAAATAATTTCAACTTCAGGTCCTGTACCTGAGTGCACAAGGGATTATGGCTATGCTGTGATTCCCACAGTTTCAGTAATTATGAATGGCAGGGTCATTCAGGTCAAAGGGAAGTTTCAGGCCACAAATATGGCTTTTCTATTAATTTAATTTCTCCAAATGCTTATTTTTTTCATACCTTGACAGGAATGGACCCCATTCACAAGTCAGAACATAAAGTCTGTCAAGTCAGTATTGCTTCAGTCTTTGGTGTTTGCCAAACGTACTATTCTCAGCACCTGCAATGTGCCCAGGATTGCCTCTTTCTGCAGTTCATATGGGGTTACGTATTTTGGTAGCATTTTTAAGTGTAATTGAAACTTTGTTTTTATCAGTCCTATTGCTCTTACTATCACTGGAACTGTCATCATAATTTTCTTCCACAATGTCCTTTTTTATGCTTACAAATCCTGCAATTTAAGAGTTTAGGAATCTCAGTATATCCTTCTGAATTTGAAGACAATATTTATGGGGGATATTGCAGGTTAGTGCAATATGCAAATGTGAGAGTGTTTTCATTTTATCTAAAATGCATTGAGCTCTTTAAAAAGCTTATTGCTTAGATGGAAGACACTAGTAAGAATAATAATAATAATAATAATAATAGTAATCGTAATAATAATAATAATAATAGTAATAATAATAATAGTAATAATAATAATAATAATAATAATAATAGTAATAATAATAATAATAATAATAATAATAATAATAACAATACCACATTGTTAACCAGGTAGGCCAGCTGGATACATGGTCCATTTTCAGGGGTGAACTGGGAGCAGTGCCTGGTTAAGTACCCTGCTGCAGGTCACACAGGAAGCAAATGAGGACTCACAGAATCAAACACAGTATCCCAAGGAACTACAGCTGACATATTTAACCCCCCCCCACCGACTGCAAGACACCCTACATACTTAATGTATTATACTGTTTTGTTTATGTACATACTGTAAATATTATGTTTTGTTTTCTAGATATTTCTTCTGTTTTTTTTATTTCAGTCAGGTTGGGGCTTGGGATTTCTTTACAGATTTTTCAGATCTAATTTCACATTTTTGTTTGCTTGCTTGTTTTGTTTTATTTGTTTTATTTGAATTTCTGTTGGGATTAGTTCATCAAGATTTATGCTTTTTCTAATTTAATATTGATATGAGGTTAATTGTTGTGGGTGTAGTGGCGAAGATTGAAACATGCAAGTGTTGAAGTCAATAATGTCAACCATAAAAGGTCAACAAAAAACATCAACAGCACAGCATGCATGCATGAAGAAAATCCTCTCTGCAAGCAAAGTTATAGGTAAAAGACAACACAAAATTACTGTTTTTAGGGGGATTTTCCTCCCTGCACCCCCACACCCTTTGTTAATTATATATGTTTGTCTTTTCGGCTTTTCCCAGTTAGGGGTCGCCGCAGTGGAACTCTGGTTCCCTAATGATTGGCAGTCGATTTTTTTTATGGTGCCGAGTTGCCAGCCCGATGGCCAACCTTCAGAGAAGACACGCCCATTCATGCATGTCTTTCAAATGCCACTCGACAGCGGGGAGGACATGCAGACTCCACTTGTTAATTATATATACTAAATCTAATATTACACAATTCTCAGGAAAGGTGCATATTCCCAACCCCCTGTGATTGTTGATTTCACACACCTACCAATCATATGTGTTGTTGACAAATGCGTGTTGACAGAAAGGTGGTAGACAGATAGATATAATTCACCCACTAATGCTAAATGGGAATCTTGTCCACTGATTATTAAAGTATGCACATATTTAATCAACTGCTGCATTTGCTGATATTGTCAGCTACCAAAAGAAGTACTGCTGACTCTGCAAAGAACTTCTTGCTTACATTTTAAGAGGTGGTTGGAGGCAAAGCTCTTAGTCTGATGCAGTTTTTTATTTAATTTTTATGCAAAGCCTCCACTGGTATAAAAAGCTAGGTTTGCAAAAAATTAAGTCATTTTATAATGACCAAAGAGGAGGATGTCTGTGAACGCTATTCTTCTGCATGGTTTGATGTATGCGTGTATGTGTGTGTGTGTGTGTGTGTGTGTGTGTGTGTGTGTGTGTGTGTGTGTGTGTGTGTGTGTGTGTGTGTGTGTGTGCATGTGTGCATGTGTTTGTATGTCTGTAAGAGTGTTTGCAAGAGCATGTTTATATGATTTTGCTTGTGCGTGTGTGTGTGTGTGTGTGTGTGTGTGTGTGTGTGTGTGTGTGTGTGTGTGTGTGTGTGTGTGTGTGTGTGTGTGTGTGTGTGTGTGTGTGTGTGTGTGTGTGTGTGTGTGTGTGTGCATGTGTGCTTGTATGTTTGTGAGAATGTGTGTAAACGCATGCTTATGTGATTTTGTTTGTGTGTGTATATATACACAAGCATGCATGCTCATTTGCATATGTATAGGTGCAGTATGTAAGCATAGTTATACTTATAAATTGTGTTTCTGCTCGTTAGCATGCACTCCACCTCTTTAATGATACAGTGCCCATTTCACTGCAGCCACATTACTCCCATGCCATTACCAATTCACTAACACAGTACTGTTTTTTTCTACTTGATGATACTAAGAGAGGAGTGCAATACTTAGATGTACTAGGCTTCTGTACGATAGTGGGTATTATAACCATGCTGATACTTTAGTACAACAGGATTACACATGCCAATTTAACATTAATATGATTCACAGTCTGACTGTGCATTTGATGCACATTTCTACTTTGATGTGTACTATACTATAGAGTTAGTTAAGTCAGGTAATTGCTTAATTTGTTTATGCAGAGCACTGTAGACTTATAAATAGCACTGCTATGGCTTCACATCATGGGGTCAGCAAACAGCAAAAGAAATAACACATAGCTTGGGGCTGTTTCTTCAAAGAAGATGGGGAACTGATTTGAAGGGATGTGGCCTGTACTAATATGGTGCTTTATATTTGTTTGTAAGGATATCTGTGATTTAAATGACATATTTAATGGTATCATTTACATGCATTTAGACCAAAAAATGAGTAACAATAATAAATAAAGTAAAATCCTGGCTCTTCTGCTGAAAATATCAGGCCATTTATTAAGCAAGCAATAATGCCCTCCAGTATGGGAGTGACCAGGGAAATGATGCTCTGCCCATAGGTGTTGTGAGGCCAATTCTGCAAGTAAAGGGCCACATTGTCCCTCGAAGGTCCATTATTTCCCTCATATCTGCAACCTGAAGGGCATTTTTTGCACAACAATGCATTATGTAAACAATCTGTTAAATTGTTCCCTGGGATTAAATAAAGCCTACACTAGGTAAACACTAACCCTGGGATTCAGCAAGCTCTGCATGAAGTGCAGGAATAGTGCAAGAGCTGCTGCAGGCAATATGGCCGATGAGTGATCCAAGAACGAGCTCTCGGGATGTGCACAAGTGCTCCTACACTATTCCTGCATGGACACCACTACTATATGCTAATTACCCCATTTGCTGATGAAAACCATGCAAATGAGGTGAATTAGTGATCCAGGAAGCAGGCAGGCATTTGTGCAGGAACAGTGTAACCTGCAAAAATGCATTCGGTTACTAACCGAATACATTTCTGCAAATTACAAAACGGAGGCATGACAGCTCCAAATAAAGCATGTATTCAATGTAGTAGGCATGCCAATGGCCAAATATATGGCCACTGGCATGGGAAATAGTTGCAAAATTATAAAAAATAACTTTTATTTTTTTTTGGCCAATTTCGGCCGTTTAAGCATAGGGCAGCAGTGCGCAAACGGGATTGGCCCGGAAATATGAAAAAAAGTTGGAAATAATGTTTTAGACCCAAATCAGCATTTTGCCATGATAGTCAATGGCATGCATAAAACAACAATATCACGGAATAGTGGTTGCTAAGGGGGAAGGCTCAGTCTGAGTGTGGTAACTATGAATTAGCATTCTGTTTTATGCAAACGAGGGGAATGATACGGAATCACAGAATTTCTCTCATTGTTAGCTTCCACCCAACCGTGTAGGTACAGCAACACCATGGTATAAGTATAAGAGGTAAATGACCTCATAAGGGGGGGGTGTCATGCATGCTGTAAGCTTATTGTAGCTCTGTGGCCCATGTTTGCCCTTAGCTAAGTACAGCTGAGGAAGGGTTAATATTACGTTGTCGAAAGATAACATAATTGAATGATCGACACATCGAAATGGCAGCATTTCGAAGCTTGTATTGTGGGGGGCTGTGCCCCCCCCCGCTAAAATATATATTCTAAATCCAAGATCGCACTACAGTGAGGAAAGGGCAAATATTCCAATCCTCACTGTATTGCGATCCTACAATGCGATCTTCGAAATGCTGCCATTTCAAAGTTTTGATCGTTCGATTACGTTATCTTTCGATAATGTAATAGGAACCCGCTAATGAAGGAGGTAAGTCTGAGGCTGCCTAGCAGTGTTTACATTGCCTGAACAGGTCTGGGCACCATGCACTGGGTTTTAAACAAAAAAAAACCCCACAGGAAATAGCAGCTCTGTTCACATCTGAGCAGTGGGTGTGCGTGGTGCGCCTCGGGGCTTAAACGGGAAGGCAATGGGAAGGGAAAACAACAGTAGGAAGGCAATCAAGGAGAACCAGCACAGCTGGCAGGTGAAATGTATCAAAATCAGTCAATTACACAGGCAGCAGCCCAGCCCAGCACACTACTATAAACTATGCAAACACCTTTCATGCTAGTTTTTCCCACAAACTCTACACCACAGATGGGAGAATTTTACCTGACAAAACTAACAAAACATTAGGGGCTGCTGTTGCTCTCATACATCAATATGTGGAAGATACTGAGAGTGGTGAGGATGTGAATGCTGATGGCTAACCCACAGTGAGGAGGTAGAGAAGAGTCTACAGACCCAGGATAACCTAGTAGGGGCTACATGAGCTGGAGATAGTGGAGTGCCATAAAGTGGACAGGGACATTCTACAGCAAATTGTTGAGCTGTGCCGGCCATGTCTCACACACAGAACCAACAGAGGAGAACCCATCCCAGTGGATAGCAATGTATGTGTAGGCTTAAGAATACTAGCCACAGATACCTTCCAAAGGCCAACTGAGGATATCATGTGGATGTCACAGGCATCAGTATCCAGGGTACTCCACCAGTTCCTGGATGCCATGTCAGCACATGCCGGTGAGCACATATATTTCCTCAACACCGTGAGGCGTTGACCAGCAATATGCATCTCTTCCACCAAATAGTAGAATATCCTGAGGTAGTGGGTGCTATAGACTGCATGCATATACACATCAAAGCACCACCTGGTGAGCGGGGTAGGGTCTACATAAACCACAAGGGCTTCCCCTCCATCAAATGCCATGTAATGTGTGATCCCCAGGACATTATCTTGAATGTGTGTGCTGACATCCCTGGATGCTATCACAACTCCCACATCTGGCATATGACACAGCTGTACCAGACATTTGCCAGTGGGGACATCCCATATGGCCACCTAGAGGGGAAGCTGGTTACGCACTGGAGCCATGGCTGATGACACCCATCAGAAATGCACACACACCCAAGCAAGAACTCCATAATGAGGCACATGCACAAACCAGAATCATAATAGAGTGTGTGTTTGGGATGCTCAAGTCACAGTTCCACTGCCTGGACATATCCGGTGAAGCCTTGCAGTTCTCTCCAGCTACATGCACACAAATGTTCATTGTATGTGCCATGCTACACAATATGATCCTGTGGAAACAGCTGCAACAGAAGCAGCACGGGGCAAGGCCACACAGCCCCCCATCATTGCCAAGGCCATCACAGGTACAGAGGGACTCAGAGGAGGAACAACCTGATCCTGCCCATGTAGGCAGAAGGAGGCATGCCCAGTATGCCCAGGCTTTGGCAAAGAGGCAATGCACAGCACATACACTGACACGGTAGGGACCTGGGAATGACACCTCTCTCTGACTCAAACATACAATAAAATGGATGCTAAACATGATGCTGCCTGTGCTTTACCATGTATAGGGAGTGTACTATGTGCATCTGACATAGTCAGCCCTCCAGCACCATCCTCAATACTGGCACAGCCACATAGTAAGTCACTCTTCCTATCACTTGCTGAATGGAGTAGTATGTTCTGCTAGTTGTATCTATGGTATGGATGTGAGCATGCAAGGGAATCGGGTGGCTGAATGGGATGGCAGCAGATAGTGGACACCTATATGGGCAGCATGAAATCCATAACAAATACTGGTGTCAAAAAAGCAGGCAGTACTAAACAAGGTGACAAATCCCACTGCAGTACATGTGGTGGCCCAAATGTGTGTCCATAGGACACACGCACACACATGCATGTCAGTGAGGCTCACATACCCAACACCAGCCTCAGCCAGCATGACAGGTGTACATGACCATAAAGAAAGGCTCTGCTAAGGCCTCCAATTGATGGCAATGGTGAACAGCCCCATCCAGACCTACACAGACTACATCAGGTCTGGCAGTTGTATGTTAGTTCTGAAGGGTAAGAAGTCTGAAACTGAAATGTCGGTCAATAAAACCTAAGATCTCTACTCTGCTGATATGCCTCTAGTCTGCATGACAGGTCAGAATACAAAATGAAATGGAAGCCAACAGAGTACCTAAAATACCAGCACAGTCATAGCAAATGTTTATAGTTGCCAGGTGTGCCCCCCTGACAATCCTATGTAGAAATGTAGTAACATGTACATGTGGGTTTAATAACAGTGGAGCACAGATTACATGAGCTGGCCCAATTTACAGGATAGATTGTTGCTTGTGTACAATACGCAGGGTTCCATGTGTTAGGTTGTTGTGTGTTCAAATTTGTCTGGAAGTGGTTAGCATGTAGGCATGGAAGGTTGTGTCTTGGTGGCCTATGGGCAGTACTGTTGATGACAGGGCCATGTTCCGACAACTACAGTGCCAACCACAATGCATCTCAGCAATACCCATGTCAGAATTTGTCCATACTCACTGTCCAGATGTCAATATCTGTCATCATCTGAAAGATGGACATGCTATGAATGTGGGCCCAGACATACACACAGAACACAGGTGGAAGTACTCTAGACAGAGTACATAAAGTGTAACTGTCAACTGCACACACCTTTGGAATTGTACATACAGGTTAGCAGCACATTAGTTGTCTGTGTAGTATGGAATACTGATGTAGTCTGGCCAGTCAGTGGCAGACCACAACAGACACAGTTATGAAGTAATGAGAGACTGCCTATGTCCTCGCACAAGGCAGCATAAGGGGAATGTCCCGGGTATATCTGTGAGTCAGCTGCAAGAAACTTCCATGTCACACATGCACTCAGCTCACTCCACCATCAGCCACAGGTTTATCACGTCATATCCCTGCTGTTGGGAATGAGTACAGTATGACCCCCATTTCTGTATGGGAATACCCACAGAATGCAGCATGCTGAAGAGGTGTCCCATACAGGTGTGTCCCTAGCGGTAAGCATCATCCCGCCAGCATCCAGACCAATGGATTAATATGGACAGGAACTATTGCCATTAACACCTCGCACACTTACCCTGTCAGCCCAGGGGAATCCAGTGGCTGGCAGCCTGGGAATGTAGGAGTGACAGAATATACTGGCTTGCTACAGATGGCCTGCATCACTACCAAATGCCCTACAGTCCCCTGTCAAAGGCCTGTGCCTCATCCATACTGCCAATGCATGTTATCTCATGGGGTCCCAACTAACAACATAACGCAGTTAATAGAACATAAATGCAAGGCCATATTGACAAATCCCAGTAGCATGCCCACCCTGTCCTACTGTATAAACTGTGGACTAACCCCAAAATACCACTGGGATGAAGGGACAACTATAGGGATACTTCTCAAATATCGCTCATATAATGTTAGGAAGAGGATAGAATAACAGAGTGTGGGGGTGTAGAACCATGGACGTCATGGAGTGCGTGAAGTCTGAAACTCTGATGTGTGCCTATACTACCTCTGCCTGCAAACCCAGCAATGGGTGGCTACAAACCTGCTTGTAAACCACAATGTGAAGGGGAACTGACTAGATATATGAGCCCTGCCTCTGAGTAACCTGGGTGAATCTGTACAGCGGAGAGGTATGGCCACAGCAAGATATGGCCTTTCTGTTACATCGATATATGTACAAGCAGGGGATCCTCAGCCACCACAGTACCAAGGTGCTGGACCATTTACACAGACTGATCACCAAGTGTCTGCAGCCACCCCTTCCAGAATGGCATGAGTGTGCAAGAATATGTAGGCGGCAGACCACAATACTGAACACAGCTTCATTCATCTTGTATTTCCCAGGAAATAACTGTGAGTAAATAAGTATATCTGTCAGTAGTTGATGACATAATACATCACAGTGTAAAACAGTACGTATGTCTGAATATCTCTGCTAACACCAACCATATAACACAAGCAGCACAGACACAATAGTTACAGTATGCCACTATCTGTCGCCCATTGTGATTCCATATGGTCAGTTTATCTATAGATATCCTGCAGAAACAGGTTGCTAGCTGTAGGTGTAGAACACCAAAACCTGGACTGGAGTACAACCTACCTGGAATGGATTCACACACTCAGTACAGAAGGTCATACTGGGCATGCTCCTACTCTTAGAGAAATGAAGCCCATGTCTGACAACACTATACATATCTGTCAGTCACAGATGTCTGTGCACAGACACCACATTGTACACCATTCATGCTTTGCACACACATTGGATAGGAATACTCACACATATCCAAGGCCAACACACTATAATATGTCAAACAAACACACACACAGAGATGTGGGGAAGAGAGAGAGACAGACAGTGACAGAGAAATTTCCATCATGATGCCTGTCCCACCCACCACACATCCAATTTGCCAATATCACATGATGTGCCGATTGCAATCACTGTAGTCATTGCTTTTGGTAGCCCTCAGCCCTATAGTGCCTGTGGTGCTTGTGATAACTGTGTAGCACGATAGTAAGAATCAGTATTCATCTAGTATTTGTATACCCAGTCCTGTCAAATGTAAAGTTGTGTGTGACTGATTTGTGTGCGTGTGTGTGTGTATGTGTGTGTGTGTGTGTGTGTGTGTGTGTGTGTGTGTGTGTGTGTGTGTGTGTGTGTGTGTGTGTGTGTGTGTGTGTGTGTGTGGAGATGAATGATTTTGAGGCCATTCACAGTCACTACTCCTCCTATTGCACTACTTTAGCAAGCTTGCTGATGTCAGTCACATTGAAATAACCCTTTGGACAAATGCCAGTCCCATAAGCTCCATGGCACTTGCGATAACTGTATAATAATATAGTGTAGCATACTATTAGGTAGGAGTTCTAATCCCAAACATGGCAGCTGTGTGTGTTTGTGTGAGAAAGTGTGTATGTCTTTGATAATACCTGATTTTATGGACAGTCACACTTAGTACTCTCCCCTTAACCCTCCTTAAGCTCTGCTGCTGATGTTATTCACCGTCAAAGATACCTGTGGAGAGCTCTCCAACATGTAAGCTCTGTGGCGATTGCGATAACTGCGTAATACTATAGTGTGCCATACTAGTTAGGTAGGAGTTCTAATCCCAGACATGGCAACTCTGAAACTGTGTCTGTGTGAGAGAGTGTGTGTGTCTTTGATAATACCTGATTTTATAGACATTCACACTTACTACTCTCCCCTTACTCCTACTTTAGCACTGCTGCTGATGTTAGTCACCTTCAAAGATACCTCTGGAGAACTCCCCAGCATGTAAGCTCCATGGCACATGCCATAAATGTGGAACAATGTAGTAGCATTAACTACATAGGTATGGGTTTGAATCTCATCTGTAGCAAGTGTTTGTGTGTGTACATATGTATGTCTGTACCCCAAAGATTTTGTCCCCATTTACACCCAGTACACATCTCAGAGCCTGACCTTAGCAATCCTGCAGATATCACCCACCTTAGAAGTACTTGTTGCCAACTCTAAACCATATCATGTCAGTAGTGCATGTGGTAAATGAGTAACATACTGGTCCATAAAGATTGTTAGATAGAGGTTTGAACCTCACCCCTGGCAAATGTAAATGTGTATGTAGAGTAAAATTGATTTTGGGATCTCTCACCCACTACATCACCCAATGCCAGTATTTACAAGGGCTGGTGATGTTCCTCACCTTAGAAGTACCTTGAGACAACATCAAACTTATAAGCTCTGTGGCACCTGCGGTAAATGCGGTACACTGTAGTAGCAATACATAGTTAGACAGGGGTTTGAATCACAATACTGGCAAGTGTGTGTGTGTGTGTGTGTGTGTGTGTGTGTGTGTGTGTGTGTGTGTGTGTGTGTGTGTCTGTAATCAGTATCTTGTGTGGGGGTTGCTGTGATTGTGTAATAACAAGATCCATTGTGGGGTGAGTTTTGCTAAATTATTATGCTGAGGACCTAGTATATGTCATAATGTTCACCTTACAAGGACAACAGATGTCAAACACTGGAGAGGTTGGTGTAGACAATCCATAGCCCTACATGTGACATTATGGATTGGTGAACAATATAGGCAACCCTTCTATTACTGAGAGAACACTCTCCACCCATGTCTCATACACAAACACACTAGGCTAGACAACAACCACTATATTGGTAGTTCCCTGCATATTGCCTTACAGATAGTAACCATGGTGTGATTTCAGTGGACTACATGTCTGTTGAACCCAACAGTGCCACTAACATAAGAAAGTACTTTGATGTGTTACATCTCCTGACTGAGTGTGTGTTATCCAGCAAGTAAAATGACAGGGCACCCTGTTCCATCCCCCCAGTAGGCAAATAAATGCTTACAGTGGTCCTTTTGCTATGTTCCCCACTGGACACCTGCAACAACTGTAGAGCCTGCAAATGTAAGCCATAAAGGGAATACCATGTCTTATACACATGCCCTGTATGGACAGATGCCACTAACTCCACTGAATACCTGTATCATGCTGTCAATGAAGGTGCAAGCATGACCTCTCACCAAATGAGGTCAGAAGTGCTACATCAGAAGATATCAATCTGTCTACAAAACATGCCCCAGAGACCTCAAGTACACTTCCACACATCACAGAATATGAGTGTGGGACATGTGCACAATCCCGACAATGTCCATGTAATGGAATATAGATCACTTACATGGGAAGCAGTGCACGTCACTGGCCACCCACAATAGTAGTCCAGATGAGTGGATGGTGAATACAATACCCACCCCTGGGAACCACTCCAGGGACTACACCCCTAAGCCACACTGGAGACTATTGTCATGTGGCCTGATGCCAAGGTATTCCCTTTGCCTAGCCTTGTACAGCCTTCAGGCCCATTCACCTGCTACACACCTGTGAAGCAATGAACCTATGCATCTCAGTACTGGCAAGTGTGTGTGTGCGTGTGTGTGTGTGTGTGTGTGTGTGTGTGTGTGTGTGTGTGTGTGTGTGTGTGTGTGTGTGTGTGTGTATGGAGATGAAAGATTTTGAAGCCATTCATACTCACTACACCTACCATTGACCTACTTTAGCATGCCTGCTGATGTAATTCACCTTAAAATAACCCTTTGGCCATGTTTCAGCCCTGTAAGCTCTATGGCTCTTGTGATAACTGTGTAATATTGTAGTGTAATAAACTAGTTAGGTAGGAGTTTTAATCCTGATCCTGCCAACTGTGATAATGTGTGTGTCTTTGTTGACACATGATCTTGTGGACATTCACACATACTACACTATCCTTATCCCTCCTTTAGCACTGTTGTTGATGTCACTCACCTTCAAAGATACCTTTGGACAGCTCTCTAGCATGTAACCTCCATGGTGCATGCAATAACTGTGTAACACTGTAATACGAATACATAGGTAGGGGTTTGAACCTCAGTACTGATAAGTGTGTGTTTGTGTGTGTGTCATCGGTATCCTGTGTGGGTGTTGGGGTAAATGTGTAATGACAGGATCCACTGCAGTGTGGGTTTTGGTACATCATTATATTGAGGACCTATATGTCCCAATGTCCACATTACAAGGCCAACAGTTTTCAAACACTGTAGAGGTTATTGTAGACAATCCTCAGCCATGTGCAATTACTATGTGACAGTATGGATTAGTAAACAATATAGGCAACCATTATAATACCCAGATACCACTCTCCACCCATGGATCATACACAAATACACTTGGCTCTTACTCTCTTACTCCCTTCCTATCTTACTTTGTCTCTGTCTCTGTCTCTCTCTCTCTCTCTCCCTTTCTGGTGGATGTGAAAAAGTACATATGTTTTGCATAGGCAGCAGTTTGAGTTTTGTAAGTAATGCTCATGATCATCTGATTGCCTGTGCATGAATTGCAGTCCCCCACTTGCTAATTGCATGTGGAACAGCTGTGGTATCATTCCTATAGCCAATTGCATGGAAATACACTCCTATAACTAAGCACTTCATGTGGGTGTTGGCCCTTTTCCTTCACTGTGAGCAGGACTACATGTGGGTGTCTGACAAACAGCATCACAGAAGGTAGTTGGAAATACCTCTTACAACATTTACTGTGGAGACAGGCCAACAAACAGGAGGTGGATCCCCAGACATGGGGACAGAATGTAAGTATTGCTGTTCTACATTTGAAGTAATGTTGGTTTAACAGGGTTTGTGTGGATATGGCTGTTCTACATGATTTAAAGTCTGGCATGACAGTATTGTGCGGCTGAGAAAACTCTTACCTGTAGGGTTATCTGCAGACTGGCCAGAGTTTGGAGTCTTACATGTGTTGTGTTACTCTCACATTTCTTATCTTTAGAAATGCAGTAGCATACTCTGATGATTGCAGTCTGTACATGGTGACATCCATGTGAGTTACTGACTTCATATCCCTCAGAAGAGATATGTCACAACAAACCCTATTACACCAGGAATTTTCTCAGTTTATCACAGCAATATGTCAATATTGGCCCTGTGTTTGTGCCTCTGTCCCCCAAGTCTGTCACCCTTTGTCCATATGTCATGCAGTAAGAGGTGCATATGTACAGTATATAATTATTTACTGACATCATACCTGATAAGCCAGTGAGATATCAGACTGCTAGACATGTTGTGTATACTAGGCCTTATATTTGAGGACAAAACCTGGACATTCTGTTGTAGCCTGTATAGTAGTGAGGTTCATGTACTTGTGATTGTTGACATAGTGTCAGTATTGTGTAGCGGAGTATTGTGAATATGTTACTTGGCCTGTGTACAGACTGTGGTAGATGTCAGTGTTCTTGGTCCTGTTCTATTTGACGTTGCATGCTGCTCCAGTTTCTCGTACTCTATAAGGGTATATATTTGAAGGGACAGACTGAAACATGTCCCATATCACAGTCAGGCATCAAACTACACTGTGTATTGGGCCAGTATATGTAGGGTTAGTGTGTGAGTGGCAAATATGAGGATGGTCTTGTTCACATAGTCCATATACTGTACTATTAATTAGGCTTACCATAATGTGACTGTGACTGTGTTGAGATAGGTTGTGGCTATGCACTTTTACACTGGTGTCTGTTACTCCATGCTGTTACATGCCTGTAGTGCCTGCTATATTTGCAAGTACATGTGTATTCCTCCATAGGAAACTTGGGTCAGTGCTGTGGCAGTCTGCCTGTAGTTTACACAGCCCTTTGTGACATGCCTAGCAGTGCAGTGTATTTACCTAGTGTGATGTTATGTCCAGATATTTGTCAGATGTACTGTTGCCTGGCCACCATATGTGTTTTTTACTTCTGAAAAAGCAGTGGGATGCTGTGAAGATGTATGTCACTAACTAGTGGGAAATACGTGGGCTTGGGACCTCTGCTCCTCCAGTTAATATGTGTTAGGACAGACAGGAGGGTGTGAATGCATTAACTGTGTGAGCTCATCTATTCCAGTATTTGTGTGATATCCCCATTTTCATGACTGTATACAACCCCTTGTCAGGCTTGGTCCACACATCTTGCACTAAGGAGTTCTGTGTATACCTCTGAACTGACCAGATTTTGTCAGACTGCCCACGTTTATTGGTCGTATTTCTGCCGTATTCGACAGGATCATTACTGTGATTTGTATGGTACTTCACTATGATGATCTTATGCTGTCTGTCAGTAACTGATGGCGTACATGTCAGTATCAGAAGTGACTTCCTACACAACAGGTCTGTTGACACAACCCCTGTTACTGTAACAACATTCTACATTTATACCTGCAATACTTACATTACATGCCCTTTCTCTAAGAAGTTGTGACTTATGGTGCTGAGGTATGACTCCACTACATGTTATGGGCATATGTTATATATACATATATATATATATATATATATATATGTGTGTGTGTGTGTGTGTGTGTGTGTGTGTGTGTGTATGTACATGTATACATATATCTACGTGTGTGTGTGTGTGTGTGTGTGTGTGTGTGTGTGTGTGTGTGTGTGTGTGTATATATATATATATATATATATATATATATATGTGTAATATATCTATCTACATATATATATATATATATATATATATATATATATATATATATATATATATCCATATCCTTGTTATGTGCAAACATGACTGTTGTATATACCTTCCCAGATGTATCCGACCATATTTATCTGATATGTGCATATTTAGATATAAAAACATGACTGGTTCAACACTATTTTCACTTACAAGTACTTAATTGCAGTAGTCAAAGCAGTTGTTCACTGCTATTCAGTATGTGTACTGAATGATATATTTGAAAAGTCATCTTTTCAGCTTTGATGGCTTAGTAGTTAACTGCTGTGACTATAGTGTACAGGGTGTTGGGTTCAAGACCTGCAACGGCTGTGTGTTTTTTTGCTAGGCAAAACAAGGACTGTTAGATATAGAGTGGTTAAGGCAATTTTGAGCAGCTTTGAGAGGATTTTCATGAGTTTGCGTGATGGTAAGTGCTGCTAATGTATGGTTAAATGAATAAGCGCTTACACCATGTAGGCTTTGCTTACCAGTGCTCAAATGTGCTTAGCATTTACATTTAAGCAATGGTTACACCTGCTAAGCATAGCTCAGCCCTGGTAACTAATGATCACATTCCAGTCTTATAAAATAGCAGGGTAATGACATCTTTAATTAGTATATTTAATTCCATGCACATAACATGCTTCTATGTGCTGTCATTACAGTAGCAAGGGGTGTGAGTATACTGTATGGGATACCTGAGTATACATGGCTAGTAGAACAATCTTTTCTCTTCGTATGTGTTTCATACATGGGTAGTATCCCAGGTTATGTGCAGTCGCACTTGCATGTATTGTATCATTACTTTACTACTTTTAACAGTGCTTTTCCAAGTAAGAGTAGATTGCAGATTGTAGTACTGGAACCATACACCCCTACATGCAAAGCTGGACTCTGAGTACTGACTATCATTTTCTTGGTGTGTGAGCTGTATGTTATTAAATATCCGCTACTGGATATTGATCTGATATGTGGATATTAACTGTAGACTACTAATTATTTAGGACATGTCATTGAGGGCTGCTGTCATGTAGTAATGGCATACCTATCAGTGTCAAATGTCTATCTGTCAAAACATTCATCCTAATGCATAACCTGTTGGCTAGCTGATTTCTGTCTGTCCTCTGTACATATGTGCAGATGTCAGGTATCCATCTTGACTGCTTACAGGCAATCTATGATTGACTGACATTGACATGTCTGCCCAGTTGTGTTATGAATGCCACAGCTAGGAAACCCCACCCTGTATGCACCACATGCCATGGATACCTCAACCAGACTACCACAGTCAACATAACATGCTTGGGTACAGGTCTCTAACCCAGACACTGGCCATGTTATGTAATATATGTTGCACACATGTCAATTGTAGCACCTCACTGGCACTCTGCAAGAGAAAACCAGATGACTGGATGTTGAATTTAACTGTCACCCTGGGGATCACTCAAGTGGTATTGGTTGATAGATGGCCTGCTGACAAATGTCAGGTGGCATGATACCAGTGTACCCACATGTCCTACTCTTCTCATCTTTCCATGGACATTAGCCTGGTACACACCTAGGAACACCTGCAGCTATAGACCCCAGTACTGACAAATGTGTCACTGTGCATTGCTGAGAACAACAGTGTCTGTGTGCTTGTAAACTTGTAGTTGGCAATACCCTGAGAGCTTTCTCACCCACTACACCCGCAATGCAATACTTAGAAATAGCTGCTGCTGTAATTGATGCTAAATGTACCTTGTTACACTCTTCACCCTATGGGCTACCTGGAGCTTGCAGTACCTGCATAACACTGTTCTACAAAGGGGTAGTTAGGGGTGGGTTACCCTCTGAGTCCTGGCAAGTGTCTGTATGTGTGTGAGTGTGTATATTTGTAGCAGACATCATTCTGAGTCCACATTCTCCAAATACAATAAACCTTGCCATACATTATAAGGGATAGTGATGTTGCTGACATTAGGAGAGCCATGACAAACCCTCACCCTACTATCCCTGCGGCATATGCAATAAATGCATATCCCTGTAGTATCACTAATTAGATAGGCAAGGGGTTGTATTGCAGTCCTGGTCAATGTGTGATTGTGGGTATGTCAGAGCATTATCATGGGTTTTAGTGAGTACAATATCCAATGTGGGGTGTGGGTGCTGTGTATACTGTCTTTACACCATGGTACCCCCAGTACATGTTCCAAGGTCCACTATATGAGGACCGTTGTCACCATCAACCATACAGGTAACTGATTACACTATCCAGCCCAATGATGCATGTGCTGTGTGCAAATTCTCTGTAAGAGAATGGACCCACTGACAAGTAGTTAGCACTGCTAAACTCAGGTCTGCCAGATGTGTCTATGACTATTATGTGTTTGCCGATGTGTATATGATAGTATGTCATACTATGTATTGTTCATTAACACCAAGTACATCCCCCATTGCCATACTGTGCAAGGCCTGGTGATGTTCTACACTTAACAAGAAACACGGGACACACCTCATCCTAAAAACTCTGTGGTGTATGCAATTAAGGCCAAACACATTTGTAGCAATAAGTAGATAGGTAGGGGTTCTACTCTCAGTGTTGCCAAGTAAGTGTGTGTGTATGTGAAGGGATCTTCTTCAGTTTGCAGACAATACATGTCCCAGGAGATCATGTGTCTGAGAACTAACTGGCAAAAGGTAACATTTCAAAGGAATCATCTTGTGGAAGTTCATTCCATCAAAACTAGTAGTAGATATGTAAATGCCCTCTTCCCCACTGTACAGCTGTACAGTGATATTGGAGTTGGTATATATAGTTGGGTGTGGTTGTTGTGGGCACAGCCGCCCACATTGGGGTTATTGGTGTGTGTATCCCCCCACTTAGTCTGCTGTTTTACTGCACAGTTTATGTTAACAGGTTAAGTAGTTGCTAATCATACTATGTGTGGTTCTACGCCACCCCACACCCTCCAAAGTGGGGGGCTGTGCCCCCCACACCAGCACACCTATGTTTAGTAACTCTAGGATTGCACTACACTGGGGAAGAGGACATATACCCTGCCAGTACCATCATCAATGACATTAAACTGGCAAACTGATTATTTACTGATGTGATGTTTTGGCTATTTGGTCTTGCTGGAATTACATGGGCAAAATGAGTTCACTGCAAAATTAAGTACATCCATGTGTACAGTATTCTGTGTGTATAGCATCAACACCAAAGCCTCTGTGTGTGTGTGTGTGTGTGTGTGTGTGTGTGTGTGTGTGTGTGTGTGTGTGTGTGTGTGTGTGTGTGTGTGTGTGTGTTATTCACAAACATTTGATGTGTGCCACCCAGTACACTTACCATTGTCCACTGTAGAAGAGCTGCTGACATCAGCCACCATGCACTCACCTGTATACACCTGTCAGACCTATCAGCCATGTGGCACATGCAGTAACTGTTATACAGACCTGTTACTTGTGTTCATCTGTACCCATGGTATGACACAGTCACTGTGTCACCACTGTGCCATACCCCTTGTAGGAAAGCACAGCAGACCAACATCCTGCTGACACATACACACCTACAACACAAACTGAATACATTATGGAGACCACAATCAGTCAGTGTTAATAACAGCTATAATGCATTATGGCTGGACAGCTACACATCCTGACATGTAAGCATTAAACATTCCAGCTGAAAACATGTTGAACAGCATTACATTGCTAAACTTTAGTACATTCGACCTGTGCATCAAAAGCATATTAGCATGTCCCTGCATCGATAGTATGGATGACAGGGATGTGGCATAGGTATCATCATATGCACAGGGTGTGTTGTGGGTTTGCCAGAGACCTAGGCTGAGCCATTTGGTTGACATCATGTGTGTGTGTGTGTTAGGGGGTTCTTTATAAGCTGGTCTGTGCAGATGTGATGTATGTAGGTATGGAGGTGCCCTGGCTGTGTTGGTGATGTGTATGTGTATGTATGCACACAGTTCTGCCATGTGGCTGCCCTATACAGGAGTTTGTTGGACAGCTGCAGACTGCACATGGCAGGGTGTACAGTTCACCGTGTCCGGCCACTGACATGGGAACTTTGCCTACCAGGGGTTCCACGGGCACTACCAGGTAGAAGCACAGATATGTTACTCTCCCCTGATGATGACAATTGTCTGCTGGATCCACATCCCTGCTGGGACTGGCCAGGACCACGTCCACATGGCATTCTGCATTGTGGTGTGGACAGCTCCTGCCTTGCAGTGCTGGTGCTGATACTGCCACTACAGGACCGGCTGTGAGTTGTTGCACCTCCACGTAGACCTCCACCTGTTGGTGTTGCTGACCTATGTCCATGTGGCTGACAACCTATTCCCACCACATACTCTAACACAGACAAGGATTCCCAACATCTCAGCCAACCATCTATCCATGACCTCTGCAAAATAACGGTGGGTACCTGCAAGATCACGAATGTTGTCAAGTACAGCAGAATGAGTAGCCCTCTGGAGCCTCAGACTCTGTCTGGTGTAACATTCCATACATGCCTGTGCCTCCATGATGGCACGAAACATGTGTCTCATGCCCCCTGCTGTGGCACTTCTGCCAGGGGCATGATGGCCAGCAGCCCTCCTACGAGCACCCCAGTACATCTGCCTGTGTGGTACCTTGCTGGTCATCCAGCTATGGCTGCGGTGTACAGACACACTTGCCACTTTTATGATGGAAATCTTCTGAATTGGGCAGTTCAACTGTACTGTACTGTACAAGGAATATAATTTAATACAGTCAGGAAGGTGTATGAAAGAGCATGTGTATGTTTTGTGTTCAAGGGGACTATGATTTGAAAACAGCCCAAAATTAATCTTTATCTGCCACTGGCAAAAGGTATTTTCTTTGAATGTGGGTTTCAATGCTCTTTTAATGAATGTGAGTTTCAAGGGCAGAGAAGTTTTAATGCTAAGTCTATTTTCATTGTGAGGCTGCATTGCTTTGTTTGGCAGATATCTATTAGGGTTTATGCTGTAAAATATAAAATAAAACTTTCAAATGAAATCCATATCATCGCAGAAGTAAAGCAGTATGCACATTACAGTGTTTATGGCAAAAGGGGCGAAATAACCAAGGAATGGGGAGACATTGGAATGGCTGCAGGGGGGGACGCTCCATTTGACCATGATTTTGTGGGGGGGGGGGCAGCAAACTCAGACAGCCCCGGCTGAGCTATACCTCTCAACTGTCCAGACTTTTGCAGAATGAATAGATTTTTGCTTCTTATTTTTGGTTTGTTCTTCATAAAATTTGTGGTTTTCTGCCAAATCATTTAGGATTGAAGTCACTAAATAATGACAGACATTGAGTTTCAGACATCATAACCCTCAGAAAAATGCATGCTAAAACAAAACCTGTACTGTCTTTTTAGTACTGTTTGTATGTTCCCCCAATATATTTGGCCATATCCAGATTTCCTGCATTAAGAGGTTGAGAGGTACGTGCAAATAAATCACTTTATAGAGTTAGGAATATCCAAACCTCTCAACTGTCTCCAATTTTGGCTCAAAATGTTGCTCTCCCCTTAATAATCCCTCTGCAAAATGGCAATTTTGGAAGAAAATGTGGAGGGTTTACAATTATAAATAACTGTAATGATCAGAGTTATAGATTACCTTTATTTCAGAAATGCATTTAGATGCTCTTATTTTGTCAGCTGCTCAAGTTAACAGTACTAATTTTAAAAAGGTGTCCCTTCTTTGACAGGTTCCCAGCTGTATTGTGTGGCAATTTTATATTTTTGCATAACATATTTGGTCTGTTTTTCAAAAAATTGTGGTTTTCTGGCAAATTAGCAGCAAATCATCAAAGATTGAAGTTAGAAAATAATGGCAGACATTTGAGTTTCAGATTTCATACCCTTCAAAAATTCATGCTAATGCAAGACCTACTACTATTCTATTATCTTTCTAAGTTTATAAGAGCAATATTTAAAAATTGTCTTTATTTTTGGGCCTGTGTCCCGCTTCTATGTATGGCTTTGTTCAGATTTCTTGCTCTGAGGTTGAGAGGTATGAGTGTCAGAGCCATCACCGTCAGCCAGAGACATTTCAAACTGTGACCTACTTGTTGCACCCCGCTCCCCATTGTAGTGGCTCTGGTTGTGTCCAAGCAAGGCAAGGAGCAGTTATGCAGTGTAAGTGTGCAGAGTATTCCTCCATCCAAGGTAGACCACAAGTATGACCGTGGCTTTTCATCTGTCCTTAATTTTGCAGAATGTTCTGGTTTTCTGTCATATTTTTATACTGTTGATTTATGCTTCTTATTATTCAGAAAATGCATGCTGTTGCAGTGCCCTGTTGCTCTGTATTAAAGCAGCAATGCTTTAATGACCATTTGGTAAGCTTGTCGGAGATTGTAAAATGCAAGTAAGCTTTAATAAGCATACTGTTAAAGAATTACCAACATTGAAAGCCTTTTCATTGTTGCCATGCAGAGAATATTTACATAACGAATCAGCCTTAGGTATTGAAATGCATATGACAGTATTTGTAATAAAGGACAGGATTACAGTATTTTCAGAAGCTCATTACATTTGTTGGTGACGTGCAGTTATCTTTGCAGGCTTTACCCGTAAACTAAACAGAATGCCAATCTATCATGTGATATATAACTATAACTATAACTTGTGCAGTAATCCTTTAAGCAATTTATCTTGAGCTTGTTTCTTGTTCATTGTTCATTTTTTTACTTTGATCATGTGTTCTCCATGAAACAAGTAGAAAGTTGTTGTGAGGCAGCAGGTCTTTTTTGGATAAGAAACATTTTTACAAGTGGGGATATCACAGAGATTGCTACTTTCAGCAGGTTACTTGGTAATTTTATAAAGCTGAATATAAATTATAATTAGAACTGCAGTACAAGGAGAAGTGGTTTGAGCTGAGTGCTGCTTGTTTTTTTTATACTTGATTTTGACTGGCATTCCAGTAATGTATTTAAAAAGCAATTTATTTTTTCATGCCTCACAACCTTTGTTTCCATCTAAATATTAAGTAAGTTGTCATGTAGCCAATGCATTGAAATATTTTTTTCTTCTACACTTCATTTTGTCTTGACTGGATTCTCGTATTGATGGTTTGGCATCCAGGGCAGCGTATTTAATTAAAGTTCCAGTTGTTGTGGTTTCGAGCGTAGTTCCACCCCTTTCTAGTTGGTCACACCCCTTCCCATTGTCCCCACCCATTCAGCTGACTCTTGCAGCCCCCCTTTAATTTGAAGTCACCAGCCACCACTTCTAGCTGGTCCCTTCTAACTGCAGCAGCATGCTGACGGGCATGGCAGATCAGATCGGTGCACCAATGCCTCACTTGCTCATAACTACGGTCATGCAGGCCAACATCATTTACCCTGTGGACGAGCTCATTCCACAAGGTGGTCCTCTCCTGCAGATCATGGACCCTGCACCCAAATAGGGTGCCATGATGTAGTATGATGAAGTGTATAATGACACCATTTTCCTGGGGTGTATATACAGGAAGCCATTCCTGGGACATTGTACCTGGAAGACATAAACAGAAATTACAAGAGATCCCTATTCTGGGCCCCTTCACCCCCATTTACAGTGCCTTTGGTCAAATGTTTTG